>NW_027117161.1:0-31287 GCF_024137725.1 Prorops nasuta | reverse complement strand
GGATCTTGGGGGGGGCTTGGGGGGGGGGGGGGTACTTAGTGGGGTCTTGGGGAGGTTTTGGGTGGGTACTTAGGGGTGGTACTTATGGGGGCCTTGGGGGGGGGGGTTACTTAGTGGGGTCTTGGGGGTTACTTCGGGGGGTACTTAGGGGGGTATTTAGGGGGTTCTGGGGGGGGAACTTAGGGGAGTACCTAGGGGGGGTCTTGTGGGGGGGTACTTAGGGGTTCTTGGTGAGGTACTTAGGGGGGTCTTGGGGGGGGTACTTAGGGGTGTACTTAGGGGGGTCTTGGGGCGTACTTAGAGGGGTACTTAGGGGTGGTACTTAGGGGTGGTACTTAGGGGGTTCTTGGTGGGCTACTTAGGGGGGTACTTAGGGGGGTCTTGGGGGGGGAACTTTGGAGGGTCTTGGGGGGGGACTTGGGGGGGGGGGGTAATTAGGGGGGTCTTGGGAGGGTACTTAGGGGGGTACTTTGGGGGGTCTTGGGAGGGGTACTTAGGGGGGTCTTGGGGGGGGTACTTAGGGGGGGTACTTAGGGGGGTCTGGGGTGGGTACTTACGGGATGACTTTGGGAGGTACTTAGGGGGGTCCTGGGGGGGTACTTAGGGGGGTCTTGGGGGGGGTACTTAGGGGTGTACTTAGGGGGGTCTTGGGGCGTACTTAGAGGGGTACTTAGGGGTGGTACTTAGGGGTGGTACTTAGGGGGGGGTACTTAGGGGGGTCTTAGGTGGGTACTTACGGGAGTACTTAGGGAGGTACTTAGTGGGTCCTGGGGGGGTATTTAGGTGGGTACTTAGGGGGTTCTTGGGGGGGGACTTGGGGGGGGGGGGGGGTACTTAGGGGGTTCTTGGGGGTGGGGTAGTTATGGGTCTTGGGGGGGGGGGGGTACTAAGCGGGGTCTTAGGGCGGTCTTGTGGGGACTTGGGGGGGGTGGTACTTAGGGGCTAATTAGGGGGGTCTTGGGGGGGGTACTTATGGGGGTCTAGGGGGGGTGGTACTTAGGGGGGTCTTGGGGGGGGTACTTAGGGGGGTATTTAGGAAGGGTACTTAGGGGCGTCTTAGGGGGGTACTTAGGGGTGTAATTAGAGGGGTCTTGGGGAGGGGGGTACGTAGGTGGGTCTTGGGTGGGTACTTAGGGGGGTACTTAGGGGGGTCTTGGGGGCGTACTTAGGTGGGTACTTAGGGGTGGTACTTAGGGGTGGTACTTAGGTGGGTCTTGGGGGGGTACTTAGGGGGGTACCTAGGGCGGGTCTTAGGGGGACTTGGGGGGGGGGTACTTAGGGGGGTCTTGGTTGGGGGTCTTGGGGGGTACTTAGGGGGGGTCTTGGGGGGGGTCTTGGGGGGGTACTTAGGGGGGTCTTGGGGGGTGGGGTAGTTAGGGGTCTAGGGGGGGGGGTACTAAGGGGCGTACTTAGGTGGGTACTTAGGGGTGGTACTTAGGTTGGTCTTGGGGGGGTACTTAGGGGGGTACTTAGGGGGTCTTGGGGGGGACTTGGGGGGGGGGGGGTACTTAGGGGGATCTGGGTTGGTGGTCTTGGGGGGGTACTTAGGGGTGTCTTGGGGGGGGTCTTGGGGGGGGTACTTAGGGGGGTCTTGGGGGGGTACTTAGGGGGGTCTTGGGGGTGTGGGTAGTTAGGGGTCTTGGGGGGGGGGGTACTTAGGTGGGTCTTGGGGGGGTACTTAGGGGGGTACTTAGGGGGGTCTTGGGGGCGTACTTAGGGGGGTACTTAGGGGTGGTACTTAGGGGGGTCTTGGGGGGGGGGTACTTAGGTGGGTACTCAGGGCGGTACTTAGGGAGTTCTTGGGGGGGAACTTAGGGGGGTACTTGGGGGTGTCTTGGGTGGGTAATTAGAGAGTACTTATGGGGGTCTTGGGGGGGGGGGGTACTTAGGGGTGTAATTAGAGGTGTCTTGGGGGGGGGGGTTACTTAGGGGGGGTACTTAGGGGTGGTACTTAGGGGGGTCTTGGGGGGGAACTTAGGGGGGGACTTAGGGGGGTCTTGGGTTGGGACTTGGGGGGGGTGGTTAATTAGGGGGGTCATGGGAGCGTACTTAGGGGGGTACATTGGGTGGTACTTAGTGGGTCTTGGGGGGGTCTTGGGGGGGGTACTTAGGGTGGTACTTATGGGGACCTTGGGGGGGGCGGGTACTTAGGGGGGGTCTTGGGGGGGGACTTGGGGGGGGCGGTACTTAGGGGGGTACTTAGGAGGGTCTTGGGGGGGTACTTAGGTGGGTCTTGGGGGCGTACTTAGGGAGGTACTTAGGGGGGTACTTAGGGGGGTCTTGGAGGCGAACTTAGGGGGGTACTTAGGGGTGGTACTTAGGGGTGGTACTTAGGGGGGTCTTAGGGGGGTACTTAGGGAGGTACTTAGGAGGGTCTTGGGGGTATCTTGGGGGGGTACTTAGGGTGGTACTTATGGGGGCCTTGGGGGGAGGGGGGGTACTTAGGGGGGTCTTGGGGCGGTACTTAGGGGGTTCTTGGGGGGTACTTAGGGGGGGTACTTAGGTGGGTCTTGGGGTGGTACTTAGGGGGTTCTTGGGGGGGGGGGACTTATGTGGGGTACTTAGGGGAGTACTTAGGGGGGTATTGGGGGGGGTACTTAGGGGGATACTTAGGGGGGGGTACTTAGGTGGGTACTTAGGGGGTTCTTGAGGGGGGTACTTAGGGGGTCTTGGGGGGCGGGGGTACTAAGGGGGTATTTGGGGGGGTTCTTGGGCGGGTACTTAGTGGGGTCTTGGGGGTTACTTAGGAGGGTACTTAGGGGGGTATTTAGGGGATTCTTGGGGGGGAACTTAGGGGAGTACCTAGGGGGGTCTTGTGGGGGGGTACTTAGGGGGTCTTGGTGAGGTGCTTAGGGGGGTCTTGGGGGGGGTACTTAGGGGTGTACTTAGGGGGGCCTTGGGGGGGTGTACTTAGGGGGGTCTTGGGGGGGGTACTTAGGGGGGTCTTGGGGGGGGTACTTAGGGGGAGTACTTAGGGAGGTCTTGGGGGAGTACTTAGGGGGGTCTTGGGGGCGTACTTAGGGGGGTACTTAGGGGTGGTACTTAGGGGTGTCTTGGGGGGGGTACTTAGGGGGGTTCTTAGAGGGGTACTTAGGGGGGTCTTGGGGGGGAACTTAGGGGGGGACTTAGGGGGGTCTTGGGAGCGTACTTAGGGGGGTACTTAGGGGGGTCTTGGGAGGGTACTTTGGGGAGTACTTAGGGTGGTACTTAGGGGGGTCCTGGGGGGGTACTAAGAGGAGTACTAAGGGGGGTCATGGGGGGGGGGTAGTTAGGGGGGTCTTGGAGGTGTACTTAAGGGGGTACATAGTGGGGGTACTTAGGGGGGTCTTGGGGGGGGTACTTAGGGGAGTACTTAGGGGGGTACTTAGGGGGGTCTTGGGGGGGGACTTGGGTGGGTCTTGGGGGGGTACATAGGGGAGTACTAAGGGGGTCTTGGGGGTGTACTTAGGGGGGTCTTGGGGGGGACTTGGGGGGGGGGGGGTACTTAGGGGGATCATGGGGCGGTCTTGGAGGGGACTTGGGGGGGACTTGGGGGGTGGTACTTAGGGGTGGTACTTAGAGGTGGTACTTACGGGTGGTACTTAGTTGGGTCTTGGAGGGGTCTTAGGGGGGTACTTAGGGGGGTCTTGGGGGGGTCTTGGGGGGCTACTTAGGGGGGTTTTGGGGGTGTCTTGGGGGGGGTACTTATGGTGGTACTTATGGGGGCCTTGGGGGGGGGCTTGGGGGTGGGACTTGGTGGGGTACATAGGGGGGCTAGGGGAGGTACTTAGGGGGGGTACTTAGGGGGGTCTTGGGGGGGTTCTTAGGGGAGTACTTAGGGGGGGTACTTAGGGGGGTCTTAGGGGGGGACTTGGGGTGGGTCTTGGGGGGGTACATAGGGGAGTACTTAGGGGGTCTTGGGGGGGTACTTAGAGGGGTCTTGGGGGGGACTTGGGGGGGGGGGGGGTACTTAGAGGGGTCTTGGTTGGGGGTCTTGGGGGGTACTTAGGGGGGTCTTGGGGGGGGTACTTAGGGGGGTCTTGGGGGTGGGGCTTGGGGGTGGGACTTGGTGGGGTACATAGGGGGGTCTAGGGGAGGTACTTAGGGGGGTACTTAGGGGGGTCTTGGGGGGGTACTTAGGGGAGTACTTAGGGGGGTACTTAGGGGATCTTGGGGGTGTACTTAGGAGGGTCTTGGGGGGGGACTTAAGGGAGTACTTAGGGGGGTATTGGGGGGGGTACTTAGGGTGGTACTTAGGTGGGTCTTGGGGGGGCTACTTAGGGGGGTACTTAGGGGGGTCTTGGGGGGGGAACTTAGGAGGGTCTTGGGAAGGCACTTGGGGGGGGGGGATAATTAGGGGGGTCTTGGGAGGGTACTTAGGGGGGGTACTTAGGGGGGGTACTTAGGGGGGTACTTAGGGGGGTGTTGGGAGTGGTACTTAGGGGGTCTTGGGGGGGTAATTAGGGGGGTACTTAGGGGGGTCTTGGGTGGGTACTTTCGGGAGTACTTAGGGAGGTACTTAGGGGGGTCCTGGGGGGGGTACTTAGGGTGGTACTTAGGGGGGTCTTGGGGGGTACTTAGGGGAGTACTTAGGGAGGTCTTGGGGGGGGGGGGGGGTACTTAGGTGGGTACTTAGGGGGGTCTTGGGGGGGACTTGGGGGGGGGGGTACTTAGGGGGGTACTTAGGGGAGTCTTGGGAGGGTACTTGGGGGGGGGGGTAATTAGGGGGGTCTTGGGAGGGTACTTAGGAGGGTACTTAGGGGGATCTTGGGGGGGTAATTAGGAGGGTTTTGGGGGGTATATAGTGGAGTACTTAGGGGGGTACTTAGGGGGGTCTTGGGGGGGTGTACTTAGGGGGGGTACTTAGGGGGGTCTGGGGTGGTACTTAGGGGGGTCTTGGGGGGAGTACTTAGGGGGGTCTTGGGGGCGTACTTAGGAGGGGTTCTTAGGGGTGGTACTTAGGGGTGGTACTTAGGGGTGGTACTTAGGGGTGTCTTGGGGGGGGTACTTAGGGGGGTTCTTAGAGGGGTATTTAGGGGGGTCTTGGGAGGGAACTTAGGGTGGGACTTAGATGGGTCTTGGGAGCGTACTTAGCGGGGGTACTTAGTGGGGCCTTGGGGGGGGGGGGGTACTTAGTTGGAACTTGGGGGGGTACTTAGGGGAGTACTTAGGGGGGGTACTTAGGGGGGTCTTGGGGGGGTGTACTTAGGGGGGTACTTAGGGGGGTCTGGGGGGGGGGGGGGTAGTTAGGGGGGTCTTGGAGGTGTCCTTAAGGGGGTACATAGTGGGGGTACTTAGGGGGGTCTTAGGGCGGTCTTGGGGGGGTCTTGGAGGGGTACTTAAGGTGGTACTTAGGGGTGGTACTTAGAGGTGGTACTTAGGGGTGGTACTTAGGGGGGTCTTGGGGGGGTACTTAGGGTGGTACTTACGGGGGGTCTTGGAGGGGTCTTAGGGGGGTACTTAGGGGGGTCTTGGGGGGGGATGGTTACTTAAGGGGGTCTTGGGGTTACTTCGGGGGGTACTTAGGGGGGGTACTTAGGGGGGCTTAGGGCGGTACTTAGGGGGTTCTTGGGGGGGGGCTTGGGGGTGGGACTTGGTGGGGTACATAGGGGGGTCTACGGGAGGTACTTAGGGGGGTACTTAGGGGGGTCTTGGGGGGGTACTTAGGGGAGTACTTAGGGGGGTACTTAGGGGGGTCTTTGGGGGGGACTTGGGTGGGTCTTGGGGGGGGTACATAGGGGAGTACTTAGGGGGTCTTGGGGGTGTACTTAGGGGGGTCTTGGGAGGGTACTTAGGGGAGTACTTAGAGTGGTACTTAGGGGGGTCCTGGGGGGGTACTTAGAGGAGTACTAAGGGGGGTCTTGGGGGGGGGGGGGTAGTTAGGAGGGTCTTGGAGGTGTACTTAAGGGGGTACATAGTGGGGGTACTTAGGGGGGTCTTGGGGGTTACTTAGGGTGGTACTTAGGGGGGTCTTGGGGGGGGTACTTAGGGGGGGTACTTAGGGGGGTCTTGGAGGGGTCTTAGGGGGGGGTACTTAGGGGGGTCTTGGGGGAGTCTTGGGGGGCTACTTAGGGGGGTTTTTGGGGGGTCTTGGGGGGGTACTTAGGGTGGTACTTATGGGGGCCTTGGGGGGGGCTTGGGGGTGGGACTTGGTGGGGGTACTTATGGGGGCCTTGGGGGGGGCTTGGGGGTGGTACTTGGTGGGGTACATAGGGGGGGTCTAGGGGAGGTACTTAGGGGGGGTACTTAGGGGGGTCTTGGGGGGGTACTTAGGGGAGTACTTAGGGGGGTACTTAGGGGGGTCTTGGGGGGGGACTTGGGTGGGTTTTGGGGGGGTACATAGGGGAGTACTTAGGGGGTCTTGGGGGGGGTACTTAGAGGGGTCTTGGGGGGGGGGGGTACTTAGGGGGGTCTTGGTTGGGGGTCTTGGGGGGTACTTAGGGGGGTCTTGGGGGGGGTCTTGGGGGGGGTACTTAGGGGGGTCTTGGGGGTGGGGCTTGGGGGTGGGACTTGGTGGGGTACATAGGGGGGTCTAGGGGAGGTACTTCGGGGGGGTACTTAGGGTAGTCTTGGGGAGGTACTTAAGGGGGTACTTAAGGGGGGTACTTAGGGGTTCTTGGGAAGGTACTTAGGGGGGTACTTAGGGGGGTCTTGGGGGTTACTTAGGGGGTTCTTGAGGGGGTACTTAGGGGCTCTTGGGGGGCAGGGTACTAAGGGGGGTACTTAGGGGGGTACTTGGGGGGTTCTTGGGGGGGTCTTGGGTGGGGTACTTAGGGGGGTCTTGGGGGGGGTACTTAGGGTGGTTTTGGGGTGGGGGGTACTTATGGGGGTCCTTGGTGCGGTCTTGGGGAGACTTGGGGGGGTTACTAAGTGGGGTCTTGGGGGGGGGTACTTAGGGAGCTACTTAGGGGGGTACTTAGGGGGTCTTGGGGGCGTACTTAGAGGGGTACTTAGGGGTGGTACTTAGGGGTGGTACTTACAGGGGTAGTTAGGGGGGTCTTGGGAGGGTACTTAGGGGGGGTACTTAGGGGGGTCTTGGGTGGGTACTTACGGGAGTACTTAGGGAGGTACTTAGGGGGGTCCTGGGGGGGAACTTAGGAGGGTCTTGTGGGGGGACTTGGGGGGGGGGGGGTAATTAGGGGGGTCTTGGGAGGGTACTTAGGGGGATAATTAGGGGGGTCTTGGGGGTTACTTCAAGGGGTCTTGGGTGGGTACTTAGGGGAGTACTTAGGGGGGTCTTGGGGGGGGGTGTACTTAGGGGGGTACTTAGGGGAGTCTTGGGGGGGAACTTAGGGGGGTACTTAGGGGAGTCTTGGGAGGGTACTTGGGGGGGGGGGGTAATTAGGGGGGTCTTGGGAGGGTACTTAGGAGGGTACTTAGGGGGATCTTGGGGGGGGTAATTAGGAGGGTTTTGGGGGGTATATAGTGGAGTACTTAGGGGGGTACTTAGGGGGGTCTTGGGGGGGTGTACTTAGGGGGGTACTTAGGGGGGTCTGGGGTGGTACTTAGGGGGGTCTTGGGGGGGGTACTTAGGGGGGTACTTAGGGGGGTCTTGGGGGGGGGTACTTAGGGGAGTACTTAGGGAGGTCTTGGGGGAGTACTTAGGGGGGTCTTGGGGGCGTACTTAGGGGGGTTCTTAGGGGTGGTACTTAGGGGTGGTACTTAGGGGTGGTACTTAGGGGTGTCTTGGGGGGGGGTACTTAGGGGGGGTTCTTAGAGGGGTATTTAGGGGGGTCTTGGGAGGGAACTTAGGGTGGGACTTAGAGGGGTCTTGGGAGCGTACTTAGCGGGGGTACTTAGTGGGGCCTTGGGGGGGGGGGGGGTACTTAGTGGGGTCTTGGGGGGTACTTAGGGGAGTACTTAGGGGGGGTACTTAGGGGGGTCTTGGGGGGGTGTACTTAGGGGGGTACTTAGGGGGGTCTGGGGGGGGGGGGTAGTTAGGGGGGTCTTGGAGGTGTACTTAAGGGGGTACATAGTGGGGGTACTTAGGGGGGTCTTAGGGCGGTCTTGGGGGGGTCTTGGAGGGGTACTTAGGGTGGTACTTAGGGGTGGTACTTAGAGGTGGTACTTAGGGGTGGTACTTAGGGGGGTCTTGGGGGGGGTACTTAGGGTGGTACTTACGGGGGGTCTTGGAGGGGTCTTAGGGGGGTACTTAGGGGGGTCTTGGGGGGGATGGTTACTTAAGAAGGTCTTGGCGTTACTTCGGGGGGTACTTAGGGGGGTACTTAGGGGGGCTTAGAGCGGTACTTAGGGGGTTCTTGGGGGGGGGGGGGGCTTGGGGGTGGGACTTGGTGGGGTACATAGGGGGGTACTTAGGGGGGGTCTTGGGGGGGGTACTTAGGGGAGTACTTAGGGGGGTACTTAGGGGGGTCTTTGGGGGGGACTTGGGTGGGTCTTGGGGGGGTACATAGGGGAGTACTTAGAGTGGTACTTAGGGGGGTCCTGGGGGGGTACTTAGAGGAGTACTAAGGGGGGGTCTTGGGGGGGGGGTAGTTAGGAGGGTCTTGGAGGTGTACTTAAGGGGGTACATAGTGGGGGTACTTAGGGGGGTCTTGGGGGGTTACTTAGGGTGGTACTTAGGGGGGTCTTGGGGGGGGTACTTAGGGGGGTACTTAGGGGGGTCTTGGAGGGGTCTTAGGGGGGGTACTTAGGGGGGGTCCTTGGGGGTTACTTAGGGGGTTCTTGAGGGGGTACTTAGGGGTTCTTGGGAAGGTACTTAGGGGGGTACTTAGGGGGGTCTTGGGGGTTACTTAGGGGGTTCTTGAGGGGGTACTTAGGGGCTCTTGGGGGGCAGGGTACTAAGGGGGGTACTTAGGGGGGTACTTGGGGGGGTTCTTGGGGGGGTACTTAGGGGGGTCTTGGGGGTTACTTAAGAGGGTACTTAGGGGGGGTATTTAGGGGGTTCTTGGGGGTAACTTAGGGGAGTACCTAGGGGGGTCTTGTGGGGGGGTACTTAGGGGGTCTTGGTGAGGTACTTAGGTGGGTCTTGGGGGGGTACTTAGGGGGTGTACTTAGGGGGGTCTTGGGGCGTACTTAGAGGGGTACTTAGGGGTGGTACTTAGGGGGGTCTTGAGGGGCTACTTAGGGGGGTACTTAGGGGGGTCTTGGGGGGGGAACTTAGGAGGGTCTTGGGGGGGGGGTAATTAGGTGGGTCTTGGGGGGGGTACTTAGGGGGGGTACTTAGGGGGGTCTTGGGAGGGGTACTTAGGGGGGTCTTGGGGGGGGTACTTAGGGGGGTCTTGGGTGGGTACTTACGGGGGGTACTTAGGGAGGTACTTAGGGGAGTCCTGGGGGGGAACTTAGGAGGGTCTTGGGGGGGGGACTTGGGGGGGGGTAATTAGGGGGGTCTTGGGAGGGTACTTAGGGGGGTACTTAGGGGGGTCTTGGGTGGGGTACTTAGGGGGGTCTTGGGGGGGTACTTAGGGTGGTCTTGGGGTGGGGGGTACTTATGGGGGTCCTTGGTGCGGTCTTGGGGAGACTTGGGGGGGTTACTAAGTGGGGTCTTGGGGGGGGTACTTAGGGAGCTACTTAGGGGGGTACTTAGGGGGTCTTGGGGGCGTACTTAGAGGGGTACTTAGGGGTGGTACTTAGGGGTGGTACTTACAGGGGGTAATTAGGGGGGTCTTGGGAGGGTACTTAGGGGGGTACTTAGGGGGGTCTTGGGTGGGTACTTACGGGAGTACTTAGGGAGGTACTTAGGGGGGTCCTGGGGGGGAACTTAGGAGGGTCTTGTGGGGGGACTTGGGGGGGGGGGGTAATTAGGGGGGTCTTGGGAGGGTACTTAGGGGGATAATTAGGGGGGTCTTGGGGGTTACTTCAAGGGGTCTTGGGTGGGTACTTAGGGGAGTACTTAGGGGGGTCTTGGGGGGGGGTGTACTTAGGGGGGTACTTAGGGGAGTCTTGGGGGGGAACTTAGGGGGGTACTTAGGGGAGTCTTGGGAGGGTACTTGGGGGGGGGGGGGTAATTAGGGGGGTCTTGGGAGGGTACTTAGGAGGGTACTTAGGGGGATCTTGGGGGGGTAATTAGGAGGGTTTTGGGGGGTATATAGTGGAGTATTTAGGGGGGGTACTTAGGGTGGTCTTGGGGGGGTGTACTTAGGGGGGGTACTTAGGGGGGTCTGGGGTGGTACTTAGGGGGGTCTTGGGGGGGGTACTTAGGGGGGGTACTTAGGGGGGGCTTGGGGGGGGGTACTTAGGGGAGTGCTTAGGGAGGTCTTGGCGGAGTACTTAGGGGGGTCTTGGGGGGCGTACTTAGGGGGGTTCTTAGGGGTGGTACTTAGGGGTGGTACTTAGGGGTGGTACTTAGGGGTGTCTTGGGGGGGGTACTTAGGGGGGTTCTTAGAGGGGTATTTAGGGGGGTCTTGGGAGGGAACTTAGGGTGGGACTTAGAGGGGTCCTGGGAGCGTACTTAGCGGGGTACTTAGTGGGGCCTTGGGGGGGGGGGTACTTAGTGGGGTCTTGGGGGGGTACTTAGGGGAGTACTTAGGGGGGTACTTAGGGGTGTCTTGGGGGGGGTACTTAGGGGGGTTCTTAGAGGGGTATTTAGGGGGGTCTTGGGAGGGAACTTAGGGTGGGACTTAGAGGGGTCTTGGGAGCGTACTTAGCGGGGGTACTTAGTGGGGCCTTGGGGGGGGGGGGGTACTTAGTGGGGTCTTGGGGGGTACTTAGGGGAGTACTTAGGGGGGGTACTTAGGGGGGTCTTGGGGGGGTGTACTTAGGGGGGTCTGGGGGGGGGGGGGGTAGTTAGGGGGGTCTTGGAGGTGTACTTAAGGGGGTACATAGTGGGGGTACTTAGGGGGGTCTTAGGGCGGTCTTGGGGGGGTCTTGGAGGGGTACTTAGGGTGGTACTTAGGGGTGGTACTTAGAGGTGGTACTTAGGGGTGGTACTTAGGGGGTCTTGGGGGGGGTACTTAGGGTGGGTACTTACGGGGGGTCTTGGAGGGGTCTTAGGGGGGGTACTTAGGGGGGGTCTTGGGGGGGATGGTTACTTAAGGGGGTCTTTGGGTTACTTCGGGGGGTACTTAGGGGGGTACTTAGGGGGGGCTTAGGGCGGTACTTAGGGGGTTCTTGGGGGGGGGGGGCTTGGGGGTGGGACTTGGTGGGGTACATAGGGGGGTCTAGGGGAGGTACTTAGGGGGGTACTTAGGGGGGTCTTGGGGGGGTACTTAGGGGGGTACATAGGGGAGTACTTAGGGGGTCTTGGGGGGGGGTACTTAGAGGGGTCTTGGGGGGGGGGGGGGTACTTAGGGGGTCTTGGGGGGGTACTTAGAGGGGTCTTGGGGGGGGGGGGGTACTTAGGGGGGTCTTGGTTGGGGGTCTTGGGGGGTACTTAGGGGGGTCTTGGGGGGGGTCTTGGGGGGGGTACTTAGGGGGGTCTTGGGGGTGGGGCTTGGGGGTGGGACTTGGTGGGGTACATAGGGGGGTCTAGGGGAGGTACTTCGGGGGGTACTTAGGGTAGTCTTGGGGAGGTACTTAAGGGGGTACTTAAGGGGGGTACTTAGGGGTTCTTGGGAAGGTACTTAGGGGGGTACTTAGGGGGGTCTTGGGGGTTACTTAGGGGGTTCTTGAGGGGGGTACTTAGGGGCTCTTGGGGGGCAGGGTACTAAGGGGGGGTACTTAGGGGGGTACTTGGGGGGTTCTTGGGGGGGGTACTTAGGGGGGTCTTGGGGGTTACTTAGGAGGGTACTTAGGGGGGTATTTAGGGGGGTTCTTGGGGGGGAACTTAGGGGAGTACCTAGGGGGGTCTTGTGGGGGGGTACTTAGGGGGTCTTGGTGAGGTACTTAGGTGGGTCTTGGGGGGGTACTTAGGGGTGTACTTAGGGGGGTCTTGGGGCGTACTTAGAGGGGGTACTTAGGGGTGGTACTTAGGGGGGTCTTGAGGGGCTACTTAGGGGGGTACTTAGGGGGGTCTTGGGGGGGGAACTTAGGAGGGTCTTGGGGGGGGGACTTGGGGGGGGGGGTAATTAGGTGGGTCTTGGGGGGGTACTTAGGGGGGTACTTAGGGGGGTCTTGGGAGGGGTACTTAGGGGGGTCTTGGGGGGGTACTTAGGGGGGTCTTGGGTGGGTACTTACGGGGGTACTTAGGGAGGTACTTAGGGGGGTCCTGGGGGGGAACTTAGGGTGGTCTTGGGGTGGGGGGTACTTATGGGGGTCCTTGGTGCGGTCTTGGGGAGACTTGGGGGGGTTACTAAGTGGGGTCTTGGGGGGGGTACTTAGGGAGCTACTTAGGGGGGTACTTAGGGGGTCTTGGGGGCGTACTTAGAGGGGTACTTAGGGGTGGTACTTAGGGGTGGTACTTACAGGGGTAATTAGGGGGGTCTTGGGAGGGTACTTAGGGGGGGTACTTAGGGGGGGTCTTGGGTGGGTACTTACGGGAGTACTTAGGGAGGTACTTAGGGGGGTCCTGGGGGGGAACTTAGGAGGGTCTTGGGGGGGGGACTTGGGGGGGGGGTAATTAGGGGGGTCTTGGGAGGGTACTTAGGGGGGGTACTTAGGGGGGTCTTGGGTGGGGTACTTAGGGGGGTCTTGGGGGGGTACTTAGGGTGGTTTTGGGGTGGGGGGTACTTATGGGGGTCCTTGGTGCGGTCTTGGGGATACTTGGGGGGGTTACTAAGTGGGTCTTGGGGGGGTACTTAGGGAGCTACTTAGGGGGGTACTTAGGGGGTCTTGGGGGCGTACTTAGAGGGGGTACTTAGGGGTGGTACTTAGGGGTGGTACTTACAGGGGTAGTTAGGGGGGTCTTGGGAGGGTACTTAGGGGGGGTACTTAGGGGGGTCTTGGGTGGGTACTTACGGGAGTACTTAGGGAGGTACTTAGGGGGGTCCTGGGGGGAACTTAGGAGGGTCTTGTGGGGGGACTTGGGGGGGGGGGTAATTAGGGGGGTCTTGGGAGGGTACTTAGGGGGATAATTAGGGGGGTCTTGGGGGTTACTTCAAGGGGTCTTGGGTGGGTACTTAGGGGAGTACTTAGGGGGGTCTTGGGGGGGGGTGTACTTAGGGGGGTACTTAGGGGAGTCTTGGGGGGGGAACTTAGGGGGGTACTTAGAGGAGTCTTGGGAGGGTACTTGGGGGGGGGGGGGTAATTAGGGGGGTCTTGGGAGGGTACTTAGGAGGGTACTTAGGGGGATCTTGGGGGGGTAATTAGGAGGGTTTTGGGGGGTATATAGTGGAGTACTTAGGGGGGGTACTTAGGGGGGTCTTGGGGGGGGTGTACTTAGGGGGGTACTTAGGGGGGTCTGGGGTGGTACTTAGGGGGGTCTTGGGGGGGGTACTTAGGGGGGGTACTTAGGGGGGTCTTGGGGGGGGGGTACTTAGGGGAGTACTTAGGGAGGTCTTGGAGGAGTACTTAGGGGGGTCTTGGGGGGCGTACTTAGGGGGTTCTTAGGGGTGGTACTTAGGGGTGGTACTTAGGGGTGGTACTTAGGGGTGTCTTGGGGGGGGGGTACTTAGGGGGGTTCTTAGAGGGGTATTTAGGGGGGTCTTGGGAGGGAACTTAGGGTGGGACTTAGAGGGGTCTTGGGAGCGTACTTAGCGGGGTACTTAGTGGGGCCTTGGGGGGGGGGGTACTTAGTGGGGTCTTGGGGGGTACTTAGGGGAGTACTTAGGGGGGTACTTAGGGGGGTCTTGGGGGGGTGTACTTAGGGGGGGTACTTAGGGGGGCCTGGGGGGGGGGGGGGTAGTTAGGGGGGTCTTGGAGGTGTACTTAAGGGGGTACATAGTGGGGGTACTTAGGGGGGTCCTTAGGGCGGTCTTGGGGGGGTCTTGGAGGGGTACTTAGGGTGGTACTTAGGGATGGTACTTAGAGGTGGTACTTAGGGGTGGTACTTAGGGGGGTCTTGGGGGGGTACTTAGGGTGGTACTTACGGGGGGTCTTGGAGGGGTCTTAGGGGGGTACTTAGGGGGGTCTTGGGGGGGATGGTTACTTAAGGGGGTCTTGGGGTTACTTCGGGGGGTACTTAGGGGGGTACTTAGGGGGGCTTAGAGCGGTACTTAGGGGGTTCTTGGGGGGGGGGGGGGCTTGGGGGTGGGACTTGGTGGGGTACATAGGGGGGTCTACGGGAGGTACTTAGGGGGGTACTTAGGGGGGTCCTTGGGGGGGGTACTTAGTACTTAGGGGGGTACTTAGGGGGGTCTTTGGGGGGGACTTGGGTGGGTCTTGGGGGGGTACATAGGGGAGTACTTAGAGTGGTACTTAGGGGGGTCCTGGGGGGGTACTTAGAGGAGTACTAAGGGGGGTCTTGGGGGGGGGGGTAGTTAGGAGGGTCTTGGAGGTGTACTTAAGGGGGGTACATAGTGGGGGTACTTAGGGGGGTCTTGGGGGTTACTTAGGGTGGTACTTAGGGGGGTCTTGGGGGGGTACTTAGGGGGGTACTTAGGGGGGTCTTGGAGGGGTCTTAGGGGGGTACTTAGGGGGGTCTTGGGGGGGTCTTGGGGGGCTACTTAGGGGGGTTTTGGGGGGGTCTTGGGGGGGGTACTTAGGGTGGTACTTATGGGGGCCTTGGGGGGGGCTTGGGGGTGGGACTTGGTGGGGTACATAGGGGGGTCTAGGGGAGGTACTTAGGGGGGGTACTTAGGGGGGTCTTGGGGGGGGTACTTAGGGGAGTACTTAGGGGGGTACTTAGGGGGGTCTTGGGGGGGGACTTGGGTGGGTCTTGGGGGGGTACATAGGGGAGTACTTAGGGGGTCTTGGGGGGGGTACTTAGAGGGGTCTTGGGGGGGGGGGGTACTTAGGGGGGTCTTGGTTGGGGGTCTTGGGGGGTACTTAGGGGGGTCTTGGGGGGGGTCTTGGGGGGGGTACTTAGGGGGGTCTTGGGGGTGGGGCTTGGGGGTGGGACTTGGTGGGGTACATAGGGGGGTCTAGGGGAGGTACTTCGGGGGGTACTTAGGGTGGTCTTGGGGAGGGTACTTAAGGGGGTACTTAAGGGGGGTACTTAGGGGTTCTTGGGAAGGTACTTAGGGGGGTACTTAGGGGGGTCTTGGGGGTTACTTAGGGGGTTCTTGAGGGGGTACTTAGGGGCTCTTGGGGGGCAGGGTACTAAGGGGGGTACTTAGGGGGGTACTTGGGGGGTTCTTGGGGGGGTACTTAGGGGGGTCTTGGGGGTTACTTAAGAGGGTACTTAGGGGGGTATTTAGGGGGTTCTTGGGGGGGAACTTAGGGGAGTACCTAGGGGGGTCTTGTGGGGGGGGTACTTAGGGGGTCTTGGTGAGGTACTTAGGTGGGTCTTGGGGGGGGTACTTAGGGGTGTACTTAGGGGGGTCTTGGGGCGTACTTAGAGGGGTACTTAGGGGTGGTACTTAGGGGGGTCTTGAGGGGCTACTTAGGGGGGTACTTAGGGGGGTCTTGGGGGGGGAACTTAGGAGGGTCTTGGGGGGGGGGTAATTAGGTGGGTCTTGGGGGGGTACTTAGGGGGGTACTTAGGGGGGTCTTGGGAGGGGTACTTAGGGGGGTCTTGGGGGGGTACTTAGGGGGGTCTTGGGTGGGTACTTACGGGGGTACTTAGGGAGGTACTTAGGGGAGTCCTGGGGGGGGAACTTAGGAGGGTCTTGGGGGGGGGACTTGGGGGGGGGGGGTAATTAGGGGGGTCTTGGGAGGGTACTTAGGGGGGGTACTTAGGGGGGTCTTGGGTGGGGTACTTAGGGGGGTCTTGGGGGGGTACTTAGGGTGGTCTTGGGGTGGGGGGTACTTATGGGGGTCCTTGGTGCGGTCTTGGGGAGACTTGGGGGGGTTACTAAGTGGGGTCTTGGGGGGGGTACTTAGGGAGCTACTTAGGGGGGTACTTAGGGGGTCTTGGGGGCGTACTTAGAGGGGTACTTAGGGGTGGTACTTAGGGGTGGTACTTACAGGGGTAATTAGGGGGGTCTTGGGAGGGTACTTAGGGGGGGTACTTAGGGGGGTCTTGGGTGGGTACTTACGGGAGTACTTAGGGAGGTACTTAGGGGGGTCCTGGGGGGGAACTTAGGAGGGTCTTGTGGGGGGACTTGGGGGGGGGGGGGGTAATTAGGGGGGTCTTGGGAGGGTGCTTAGGGGGATAATTAGGGGGGTCTTGGGGGTTACTTCAAGGGGTCTTGGGTGGGTACTTAGGGGAGTACTTAGGGGGGTCTTGGGGGGGGGTGTACTTAGGGGGGTACTTAGGGGAGTCTTGGGGGGAACTTAGGGGGGTACTTAGGGGAGTCTTGGGAGGGTACTTGGGGGGGGGGGGGTAATTAGGGGGGTCTTGGGAGGGTACTTAGGAGGGTACTTAGGGGGATCTTGGGGGGGTAATTAGGAGGGTTTTGGGGGGTATATAGTGGAGTACTTAGGGGGGGTACTTAGGGTGGTCTTGGGGGGGTGTACTTAGGGGGGTACTTAGGGGGGTCTGGGGTGGTACTTAGGGGGGTCTTGGGTGGGTACTTAGGGGGGTACTTAGGGGGGTCTTGGGGGGGGTACTTAGGGGAGTACTTAGGGAGGTCTTGGCGGAGTACTTAGGGGGGTCTTGGGGGCGTACTTAGGGGGGTTCTTAGGGGTGGTACTTAGGGGTGGTACTTAGGGGTGGTACTTAGGGGTGTCTTGGGGGGGGTACTTAGGGGGGTTCTTAGAGGGGTATTTAGGGGGGTCTTGGGAGGGAACTTAGGGTGGGACTTAGAGGGGTCTTGGGAGCGTACTTAGCGGGGGTACTTAGTGGGGCCTTGGGGGGGGGGGGTACTTAGTGGGGTCTTGGGGGGGTACTTAGGGGAGTACTTAGGGGGGTACTTAGGGGGGTCTTGGGGGGGTGTACTTAGGGGGGTCTGGGGGGGGGGGGGTAGTTAGGGGGGTCTTGGAGGTGTACTTAAGGGGGTACATAGTGGGGGTACTTAGGGGGGTCTTAGGGCGGTCTTGGGGGGGTCTTGGAGGGGTACTTAGGGTGGTACTTAGGGGTGGTACTTAGAGGTGGTACTTAGGGGTGGTACTTAGGGGGGTCTTGGGGGGGTACTTAGGGTGGTACTTACGGGGGGTCTTGGAGGGGTCTTAGGGGGGTACTTAGGGGGGTCTTGGGGGGGATGGTTACTTAAGGGGGTCTTTGGGTTACTTCGGGGGGTACTTAGGGGGGTACTTAGGGGGGCTTAGGGCGGTACTTAGGGGGTTCTTGGGGGGGGGGGCTTGGGGGTGGGACTTGGTGGGGTACATAGGGGGGTCTACGGGAGGTACTTAGGGGGGTACTTAGGGGGGTCTTGGGGGGGGTACTTAGGGGAGTACTTAGGGGGGTACTTAGGGGGGTCTTTGGGGGGGACTTGGGTGGGTCTTGGGGGGGTACATAGGGGAGTACTTAGGGGGTCTTGGGGGTGTACTTAGGGGGGTCTTGGGGGGGGACTTGGGGGGGGGGGTACTTAGGGGGGTACTTAGGGTGGTCTTGGGGCGGTCTTGGAGGGGACTCGGGGGGGGGGGGGTACATAGGGGGGTCATGGGGCGGTCTTGGGGGGGACTTGGGGGACTTGGGGGGACTGGGGGGGGGGTACTTAGGGGGGTCTTGGGGGGGGGGGTACTTAGGGGGGTCTTGGGGGGGTACTTAGGGAGGTACTTAGGGGGGTATTGGAAGGGGGGTACTTAGGCGAGTACTTAGGGGGGTTCTTAGTGGGGTCTTGGGGGGGGGGTTTGGGGGGGGGGGGGTACTTAGGGTGGTCTTGGGGAGGTACTTAGGGGGGTTTTGTGGAGGTACTTAGTGGGTACTTAGGGGGTACTTAGAGGGTTACTTAGTGGGGTCTTGGGGGGGTACTTAGGGGGGTCTTGGGGGGGTAATTAGGGGGGTACTTAGGGGGGTCTTGGGTGGGTACTTTCGGGAGTACTTAGGGAGGTACTTAGGGGGGTCCTGGGGGGGGTACTTAGGGTGGTACTTAGGGGGGTCTTGGGGGGGTACTTAGGGGAGTACTTAGGGAGGTCTTGGGGGGGGGGGGGGTACTTAGGTGGGTACTTAGGGGGGTCTTGGGGGGGACTTGGGGGGGGGTACTTAGGGGGGTACTTAGGGTGGTACTTAGGGTGGTCTTGGGGTGGGGGTACTTATGGGGGTCTTTGGGGCGGTCTTGGGGGGACTTGGGGGGGTTACTAAGTGGGGTCTTGGGGGGGGTACTTAGGGAGCTACTTAGGGGGGTACTTAGGGGGTCTTGGGGTCGTACTTAGAGGGGTACTTAGGGGTGGTACTTAGGGGTGGTACTTACAGGGGTACTTAGGAGGGTCTTGGGGGGGAACTTAGGGGGGTACTTAGTGGGGTCTTGGGTTGGGACTTGGGGGGGTACTTAGGGGGGTCTTGGGGGGGGTCTTGTGGGGGTAATTAGTGGGGTCTTGGGGGGATCTTGGGGGGGTATTTAGGGTGGTATTTATGGGGGCCTTGGGGGGGGGGTACTTAGGGGGGTCTTGGGGGTTACTGCGGGGGGTACTTAGGGGGGTCTTGGGGGAAGGTACTTAGGGGGGTCTTAGGGGGGTACTTAGGGGAGTACTTAAGGGGGTCTTGGGTGGGTACTTAGGGGGAGTACCTAGGGAGGTACTTAGGGGGGTTCTTAGAGGGGTACTTAGGAGGGTCTTGGGGGGGTTTAGGGTGGTACTTGGGGGGGTCTTGGGGGGGTACTTAGGGGGGTTTTGGGGGGGTACTTAGTGGGGTCTTGGGGGTGGTACTTAGGGGAGTACTTAGGGGGGTCTTGGGGGGGTGGTACTTAGGGGGGTTTTTGGGAGGTACTTGGAGGGGGGGTACTTAGGGAGATACTTAGTGGGGTCTCGGGGGGGGGGGTACTTAGGGGGGGTACTTAGGGGGGTCTTGGGGGGCTACTTAGGGTGGTACTTAGGGGGGTCTTGAGTGGGTACTTACGGGAGTACTTATGGTAGTACTTAGGGGGGTCCTGGGGGGGTACTTAGGGGGGTCTTGGGGGGGTACTTAGGGGTGTACTTAGGGGGGTCTTGGGGCGTACTTAGAGGGGTACTTAGGGGTGGTACTTAGGGGGGTCTTGGTGGGCTACTTAGGGGGGTACTTAGGGGGGTCTTGGGGGGGGAACTTAGGAGGGTCTTGGGGGGGGGACTTGGGGGGGGGGGTAATTAGGGGGGTCTTGGGAGGGTACTTAGGGGGGTACTTAGGGGGGTCTTGGGAGGGGTACTTAGGGGGGGTACTTAGTGGGGCCTTGGGGGGGGGGGGGTACTTAGTGGGGTCTTGGGGGGTACTTAGGGGAGTACTTAGGGGGGTACTTAGGGGGGTCTTGGGGGGGTGTACTTAGGGGGGTACTTAGGGGGGTCTGGGGGGGGGGGGTAGTTAGGGGGGTCTTGGAGGTGTACTTAAGGGGGTACATAGTGGGGGTACTTAGGGGGGTCTTAGGGCGGTCTTGGGGGGGTCTTGGAGGGGTACTTAGGGTGGTACTTAGGGGTGGTACTTAGAGGTGGTACTTAGGGGTGGTACTTAGGGGGGTCTTGGGGGGGTACTTAGGGTGGTACTTACGGGGGGTCTTGGAGGGGTCTTAGGGGGGTACTTAGGGGGGTCTTGGGGGGGATGGTTACTTAAGGGGGTCTTGGGGTTACTTCGGGGGGTACTTAGGGGGGGTACTTAGGGGGGCTTAGAGCGGTACTTAGGGGGTTCTTGGGGGGGGGGGCTTGGGGGTGGGACTTGGTGGGGTACATAGGGGGGTCTACGGGAGGTACTTAGGGGGGGTACTTAGGGGGGTCTTGGGGGGGGTACTTAGGGGAGTACTTAGGGGGGTACTTAGGGGGGTCTTTGGGGGGGACTTGGGTGGGTCTTGGGGGGGTACATAGGGGAGTACTTAGGGGGTCTTGGGGGTGTACTGAGGGGGGTCTTGGGAGGGTACTTAGGGGAGAACTTAGAGTGGTACTTAGGGGGGTCCTGGGGGGGTACTTAGAGGAGTACTAAGGGGGGTCTTGGGGGGGGGGTAGTTAGGAGGGTCTTGGAGGTGTACTTAAGGGGGTACATAGTGGGGGTACTTAGGGGGGTCTTGGGGGTTACTTAGGGTGGTACTTAGGGGGGTCTTGGGGGGGGTACTTAGGGGGGTACTTAGGGGGGTCTTGGAGGGGTCTTAGGGGGGGTACTTAGGGGGGTCTTGGGGGGGTCTTGGGGGGCTACTTAGGGGGGTTTTGGGGGGGTCTTGGGGGGGTACTTAGGGTGGTACTTATGGGGGCCTTGGGGGGGGCTAGGGGGTGGGACTTGGTGGGGTACATAGGGGGGTCTAGGGGAGGTACTTAGGGGGGGTACTTAGGGGGGTCTTGGGGGGGTACTTAGGGGGGTCTTGGGGGTTACTTAGGGGGTTCTTGAGGGGGTACTTAGGGGCTCTTGGGGGGCAGGGTACTAAGGGGGGTACTTAGGGGGGTACTTGGGGGGTTCTTGGGGGGGTACTTAGGGGGGTCTTGGGGGTTACTTAAGAGGGTACTTAGGGGGGTATTTAGGGGGTTCTTGGGGGGGAACTTAGGGGAGTACCTAGGGGGGTCTTGTGGGGGGGTACTTAGGGGGTCTTGGTGAGGTACTTAGGTGGGTCTTGGGGGGGGTACTTAGGGGTGTACTTAGGGGGGTCTTGGGGCGTACTTAGAGGGGTACTTAGGGGTGGTACTTAGGGGGGTCTTGATGGGCTACTTAGGGGGGTACTTAGGGGGGTCTTGGGGGGGGAACTTAGGAGGGTCTTGGGGGGGGACTTGGGGGGGGGGGTAATTAGGTGGGTCTTGGGGGGGTACTTAGGGGGGTACTTAGGGGGGTCTTGGGAGGGGTACTTAGGGGGGTCTTGGGGGGGTACTTAGGGGGGTCTTGGGTGGGTACTTACGGGGGTACTTAGGGAGGTACTTAGGGGAGTCCTGGGGGGGAACTTAGGAGGGTCTTGGGGGGGGACTTGGGGGGGGGGGTAATTAGGGGGGTCTTGGGAGGGTACTTAGGGGGATAATTAGGGGGGTCTTGGGGGTTACTTCAAGGGGTCTTGGGTGGGTACTTAGGGGAGTACTTAGGGGGGTCTTGGGGGGGGTGTACTTAGGGGGGTACTTAGGGGAGTCTTGGGGGGGAACTTAGGGGGGTACTTAGGGGAGTCTTGGGAGGGTACTTGGGGGGGGGTAATTAGGGGGGTCTTGGGAGGGTACTTAGGAGGGTACTTAGGGGGATCTTGGGGGGGTAATTAGGAGGGTTTTGGGGGGTATATAGTGGAGTACTTAGGGGGGTACTTAGGGTGGTCTTGGGGGGGTGTACTTAGGGGGGTACTTAGGGGGGTCTGGGGTGGTACTTAGGGGGGTCTTGGGGGGGTACTTAGGGGGGTACTTAGGGGGGTCTTGGGGGGGGTACTTAGGGGAGTACTTAGGGAGGTCTTGGCGGAGTACTTAGGGGGGTCTTGGGGGCGTACTTAGGGGGGTTCTTAGGGGTGGTACTTAGGGGTGGTACTTAGGGGTGGTACTTAGGGGTGTCTTGGGGGGGGTACTTAGGGGGGTTCTTAGAGGGGTATTTAGGGGGGTCTTGGGAGGGAACTTAGGGTGGGACTTAGAGGGGTCTTGGGAGCGTACTTAGCGGGGGTACTTAGTGGGGCCTTGGGTGGGGGGTACTTAGTGGGGTCTTGGGGGGGTACTTAGGGGAGTACTTAGGGGGGTACTTAGGGGTGTCTTGGGGGGGGGTACTTAGGGGGGTTCTTAGAGGGGTATTTAGGGGGGTCTTGGGAGGGAACTTAGGGTGGGAATTAGAGGGGTCTTGGGAGCGTACTTAGCGGGGGTACTTAGTGGGGCCTTGGGGGGGGGGGGTACTTAGTGGGGTCTTGGGGGGTACTTAGGGGGGTACTTAGGGGGGTCTTGGGGGGGTGTACTTAGGGGGGTCTGGGGGGAGGGGGGTAGTTAGGGGGGTCTTGGAGGTGTACTTAAGGGGGGTACATAGTGGGGGTACTTAGGGGGGTCTTAGGGCGGTCTTGGGGGGGTCTTGGAGGGGTACTTAGGGTGGTACTTAGGGGTGGTACTTAGAGGTGGTACTTAGGGGTGGTACTTAGGGGGGTCTTGGGGGGGTACTTAGGGTGGTACTTACGGGGGGTCTTGGAGGGGTCTTAGGGGGGACTTAGGGGGGTCTTGGGGGGGATGGTTACTTAAGGTGGTCTTTGGGTTACTTCGGGGGGTACTTAGTGTGGTACTTAGGGGGGCTTAGGGCGGTACTTAGGGGGTTCTTGGGGGGGGGGGCTTGGGGGTGGGACTTGGTGGGGTACATAGGGGGGTCTACGGGAGGTACTTAGGGGGGTACTTAGGGGGGTCTTGGGGGGGGTACTTAGGGGAGTACTTAGGGGGGGTACTTAGGGGGGTCTTTGGGGGGGACTTGGGTGGGTCTTGGGGGGGTACATAGGGGAGTACTTAGGGGGTCTTGGGGGTGTACTTAGGGGGGTCTTGGGGGGGGACTTGGGGGGGGGGGGTACTTAGGGGGGTACTTAGGGTGGTCTTGGGGCGGTCTTGGAGGGGACTCGGGGGGGGGGGGGTACATAGGGGGGTCATGGGGCGGTCTTGGGGGGGACTTGGGGGGGACTTGGGGGGGGGGGGTACTTAGGGGGGTCTTGGGGGGGTACTTAGGGAGGTACTTAGGGGGGTATTGGAAGGGGGTACTTAAACGAGTACTAAGGGGGGTTCTTAGTGGGGTCTTGGGGGGGGGGTTTGGGGGGGGGGGTACTTAGGGTGGTCTTGGGGAGGTACTTAGGGGGGTTTTGTGGAGGTACTTAGTGGGTACTTAGGGGGTACTTAGAGGGTTACTTAGTGGGGTCTTGGGGGGGTACTTAGGGGGGTCTTGGGGGGGTAATTAGGGGGGTACTTAGGGGGGTCTTGGGTGGGTACTTTCGGGAGTACTTAGGGAGGTACTTAGGGGGGTCCTGGGGGGGTACTTAGGGTGGTACTTAAGGGGGTCTTGGGGGGGTACTTAGGGGAGTACTTAGGGAGGTCTTGGGGGGGAGGGTACTTAGGTGGGTACTTAGGGGGGTCTTGGGGGGGACTTGGGGGGGGGGTACTTAGGGGGGTACTTAGGGTGGTACTTAGGGTGGTCTTGGGGTGGGGGTACTTATGGGGGTCTTTGGGGCGGTCTTGGGGGGACTTGGGGGGGTTACTAAGTGGGTTCTTGGGGGGGTACTTAGGGAGCTACTTAGGGGGGTACTTAGGGGGTCTTGGGGTCGTACTTAGAGGGGTACTTAGGGGTGGTACTTAGGGGTGGTACTTACAGGGGTACTTAGGAGGGTCTTGGGGGGGAACTTAGGGGGGTACTTAGTGGGGTCTTGGGTTGGGACTTGGGGGGGGTACTTAGGGGGGTCTTGGGGGGGGTCTTGTGGGGGTAATTAGTGGGGTCTTGGGGGGATCTTGGGGGGGTATTTAGGGTGGTATTTATGGGGGCCTTGGGGGGGGGGGTACTTAGGGGGGTCTTGGGGGTTACTGCGGGGGGGTACTTAGGGGGGTCTTGGGGGAAGTTACTTAGGGGGGTCTTAGGGGGGTACTTAGGGGAGTACTTAAGGGGGTCTTGGGTGGGTACTTAGGGGAGTACCTAGGGAGGTACTTAGGGGGGGTTCTTAGAGGGGTACTTAGGAGGGTCTTGGGGGGGTTTAGGGTGGTACTTGGGGGGGTCTTGGGGGGTACTTAGGGGGGGTTTTGGGGGGGTACTTAGTGGGGTCTTGGGGTGGTACTTAGGGGAGTACTTAGGGGGGTCTTGGGGGGGTGGTACTTAGGGGGTTTTTGGGAGGTACTTGGAGGGGGTACTTAGGGAGATACTTAGTGGGGTCTCGGGGGGGGGGGTACTTAGGGGGGTACTTAGGGGGGTCTTGGGGGGCTACTTAGGGTGGTACTTAGGGGGGTCTTGAGTGGGTACTTACGGGAGTACTTATGGTAGTACTTAGGGGGTCCTGGGGGGGTACTTAGGGGGGTCTTGGGGGGGTACTTAGGGGTGTACTTAGGGGGGTCTTGGGGCGTACTTAGAGGGGTACTTAGGGGTGGTACTTAGGGGTGGTACTTAGGGGGGTCTTGGTGGGCTACTTAGGGGGGTACTTAGGGGGGTCTTGGGGGGGGGAACTTAGGAGGGTCTTGGGGGGGGACTTGGGGGGGGGGGGGGTAATTAGGGGGGTCTTGGGAGGGTACTTAGGGGGGTACTTAGGGGGGTCTTGGGAGGGGTACTTAGGGGGGTACTTAGGGGGGTCTTGGGTGGGTACTTACGGGAGTACTTAGGGAGGTACTTAGGGGGGTCCTGGGGGGGGTACTTATGTGGGTACTTAGGGTGGTCTTGGGGGGGACTTGGGGGGGGGTACTTAGGGGGGTACTTAGGGTGGTACATAGGGTGGTCTTGGGGGGGTGGGGGGTACTTATGGGGTCTTTGGAGCGGTCTTGGGGGGACTTGGGGGGGTTACTAAGTGGGGTCTTGGGGGGTACTTAGGGGAGTACTTAGGGGGGTCTTGGGAGGGTACTTAGGGGAGTACTTAGAGTGGTACTTAGGGGGGTCCTGGGGGGGTACTTAGAGGAGTACTAAGGGGGGTCTTGGGGGGGGGGGGTAGTTAGGAGGGTCTTGGAGGTGTACTTAAGGGGGGTACATAGTGGGGGTACTTAGGGGGGTCTTGGGGGTTTCTTAGGGTGGTACTTAGGGGGGTCTTGGGGGGGTACTTAGGGGGGTACTTAGGGGGGTCTTGGAGGGGTCTTAGGGGTTGGTACTTAGGGGGGTCTTGGGGGGGTCTTGGGGGGCTACTTAGGGGGTTTTGGGGGGTCTTGGGGGGGTACTTAGGGTGGTACTTATGGGGGCCTTGGGGGGGGCTTGGGGGTGGGACTTGGTGGGGTACATAGGGGGGTCTAGGGGAGGTACTTAGGGGGGTAATTAGGGGGGTCTTGGGGGGGTACTTAGGGGAGTACTTAGGGTGGTACTTAGGGGGGTCTTGGGGGGGGACTTGGGTGGGTCTTGGGGGGGTACATAGGGGAGTACTTAGGGGGTCTTGGGGGGGTACTTAGAGGGGTCTTGGGGGGGGGGGGGGTACTTAGGGGGGTCTTGGTTGGGGGTCTTGGGGGGTACTTAGGGGGGTCTTGGGGGGGGTCTTGGGGGGGTACTTAGGGGGGTCTTGGGGGTGGGACTTGGTGGGGTACATAGGGGGGTCTAGGGGAGGTACTTCGGGGGGTACTTAGGGTGGTCTTGGGGAGGTACTTAAGGGGGTACTTAAGGGGGGTACTTAGGGGTTCTTGGGAAGGTACTTAGGGGGGTACTTAGGGGGGTCTTGGGGGTTACTTAGGGGGTTCTTGAGGGGGTACTTAGGGGCTCTTGGGGGGCAGGGTACTAAGGGGTGTACTTAGGGGGGTACTTGGGGGGTTCTTGGGGGGGTACTTTGGGGGGTCTTGGGGGTTACTTAGGAGGGTACTTAGGGGGGTATTTAGGGGGTTCTTGGGGGGAACTTAGGGGAGTACCTAGGGGGGGTCTTGTGGGGGGGTACTTAGGGGGTCTTGGTGAGGTACTTAGGTGGGTCTTGGGGGGGTACTTAGGGGTGTACTTAGGGGGGTCTTGGGGCGTACTTAGAGGGGTACTTAGGGGTGGTACTTAGGGGGGTCTTGAGGGGCTACTTAGGGGGGTACTTAGGGGGGTCTTGGGGGGGGAACTTAGGATGGTCTTGGGGGGGGACTTGGGGGGGGGGGTAATTAGGTGGGTCTTGGGTGGGTACTTAGGGGGGTACTTAGGGGGGTCTTGGGAGGGGTACTTAGGGGGGTCTTGGGGGGGTACTTAGGGGGGTCTTGGGTGGGTTCTTACGGGGGTACTTAGGGAGGTACTTAGGGGGGTCCTGGGGGGGAACTTAGGAGGGTCTTGGGGGGGGGACTTGGGGGGGGGGTAATTAGGGGGGTCTTGGGAGGGTACTTAGGGGGGTACTTAGGGGGGTCTTGGGTGGGGTACTTAGGGGGGTCTTGGGGGGGTACTTAGGGTGGTCTTGGGGTGGGGGGTACTTATGGGGGTCCTTGGTGCGGTCTTGGGGAGACTTGGGGGGGTTACTAAGTAGGGTCTTGGGGGGGTACTTAGGGAGCTACTTAGGGGGGTACTTAGGGGGGTCCTGGGGGGGAACTTAGGAGGGTCTTGTGGGGGGACTTGGGGGGGGGGGTAATTAGGGGGGTCTTGGGAGGGTACTTAGGGGGATAATTAGGGGGGTCTTGGGGGTTACTTCAAGGGGTCTTGGGTGGGTACTTAGGGGAGTACTTAGGGGGGTCTTGGGGGGGGTGTACTTAGGGGAGTCTTGGGGGGGAACTTAGGGGGGGTACTTAGGGGAGTCTTGGGAGGGTACTTGGGGGGGGGGGTAATTAGGGGGGTCTTGGGAGGGTACTTAGGAGGGTACTTAGGGGGATCTTGGGGGGGTAATTAGGAGGGTTTTGGGGGGTATATAGTGGAGTACTTAGGGGGGTACTTAGGGGGGTCTTGGGGGGGTGTACTTAGGGGGGTACTTAGAGGGGGTCTGGAGGTGGTACTTAGGGGGGTCTTGGGGGGGTACTTAGGGGGGTACTTAGGGGGTCTTGGGGGGGGTACTTAGAGGAGTACTTAGGGAGGTCTTGGGGGAGTACTTAGGGGGGTCTTGGGGCGTACTTAGGGGGGTTCTTAGGGGTGGTACTTAGGGGTGGTACTTAGGGGTGTCTTGGGGGGGGTACTTAGGGGGGTTCTTAGAGGGGTAATTAGGGGGGTCTTGGGAGGGAACTTAGGGTGGGACTTAGAGGGGTCTTGGGAGCGTACTTAGCGGGGTACTTAGTGGGGCCTTGGGGGGGGGGTACTTAGTGGGGTCTTGGGGGGTACTTAGGGGAGTACTTAGGGGGGTACTTAGGGGGGTCTTGGGGGGGTGTACTTAGGGGGGTACTTAGGGGGGTCTGGGGGGGGGGGTAGTTAGGGGGGTCTTGGAGGTGTACTTAAGGGGGTACATAGTGGGGGTACTTAGGGGGGTCTTAGGGCGGTCTTGGGGGGGTCTTGGAGGGGTACTTAGGGTGGTACTTAGGGGTGGTACTTAGAGGTGGTACTTAGGGGTGGTACTTAGGGGGGGTCTTGGGGTGGGGGGTACTTATGGGGGTCTTTGGGGCGGTCTTGGGGGGACTTGGGGGGGTTACTAAGTGGGGTCTTGGGGGGGGTACTTAGGGAGCTACTTAGGGGGGTACTTAGGGTGGTCTTGGGGTGGGGGTACTTATGGGGGTCTTTGGGGCGGTCTTGGGGGGACTTGGGGGGGTTACTAACTGGGGTCTTGGGGGGGTACTTAGGGAGCTACTTAGGGGGGGTACTTAGGGGGTCTTGGGGTCGTACTTAGAGGGGTACTTAGGGGTGGTACTTAGGGGTGGTACTTACAGGGGTACTTAGGAGGGTCTTGGGGGGGGAACTTAGGGGAGTACTTAGAGTGGTACTTAGGGGGGTCCTGGGGGGGGTACTTAGAGGAGTACTAACGGGGGGTCTTGGGGGGGGGGGTAGTTAGGAGGGTCTTGGAGGTGTACTTAAGGGGGTACATAGTGGGGGTACTTAGGGGGGTCTTGGGGGTTACTTAGGGTGGTACTTAGGGGGGTCTTGGGGGGGGTACTTAGGGGGGTACTTAGGGGGGTCTTGGAGGGGTCTTAGGGGGGTACTTAGGGGGTCTTGGGGGGGTCTTGGGGGGCTACTTAGGGGGGTTTTGGGGGGGTCTTGGGGGGGTACTTAGGGTGGTACTTATGGGGGCCTTGGGGGGGGCTTGGGGGTGGGACTTGGTGGGGTACATAGGGGGGTCTAGGGGAGGTACTTAGGGGGGTACTTAGGGGGGTCTTGGGTGGGTACTTACGGGAGTACTTAGGGAGGTACTTAGGGGGGTCCTGGGGGGGTACTTATGTGGGTACTTAGGGTGGTCTTGGGGGGGACTTGGGGGGGGGGGGTACTTAGGGGGGTACTTAGGGTGGTACATAGGGTGGTCTTGGGTGGGGGGTACTTATGGGGGTCTTTGGAGCGGTCTTGGGGGGACTTGGGGGGTTACTAAGTGGGGTCTTGGGGGGGTACTTAGGGGAGTACTTAGGGGGGTCTTGGGAGGGTACTTAGGGGAGTACTTAGAGTGGTACTTAGGGGGGTCCTGGGGGGGTACTTAGAGGAGTACTAAGGGGTGTCTTGGGGGGGGGGGTAGTTAGGAGGGTCTTGGAGGTGTACTTAAGGGGGTACATAGTGGGGGTACTTAGGGGGGTCTTGGGGGTTACTTAGGGTGGTACTTAGGGGGGTCTTGGGGGGGTACTTAGGGGGGTACTTAGGGGGGTCTTGGAGGGGTCTTAGGGGGGTACTTAGGGGGGTCTTGGGGGGCCTTGGGGGGCTACTTAGGGGGGTTTTGGGGGGTGGGACTTGGTGGGGTACATAGGGGGGTCTAGGGGAGGTACTTAGGGGGGTACTTAGGGGAGTACTTAGGGGGGTACTTAGGGGGGTCTTGGGGGGGGACTTGGGTGGGTCTTGGGGGGGTACATAGGGGAGTACTTAGGGGGTCTTGGGGGGGTACTTAGAGGGGTCTTGGGGGGGGAGGTACTTAGGGGGGTCTTGGTTGGGGGTCTTGGGGGGTACTTAGGGGGGGTCTTGGGGGGGGTCTTGGGGGGGTACTTAGGAGGGTCTTGGGGGTGGGGCTTGGGGGTGGGACTTGGTGGGGTACATAGGGAGGTCTAGGGGAGGTACTTCGGGGGGTACTTAGGGTGGTCTTGGGGAGGTACTTAAGGGGGTACTTAAGGGGGTACTTAGGGGTTCTTGGGAAGGTACTTAGGGGGGTACTTAGGGGGGTCTTGGGGGTTACTTAGGGGGTTCTTGAGGGGGTACTTAGGGGCTCTTGGGGGGCAGGGTACTAAGGGGGGTACTTAGGGGGGTACTTGGGGGGTTCTTGGGGGGGTACTTTGGGGGGTCTTGGGGGTTACTTAGGAGGGTACTTAGGGGGGTATTTAGGGGGTTCTTGGGGGGGAACTTAGGGGAGTACCTAGGGGGGTCTTGTGGGGGGGGTACTTAGGGGGTCTTGGTGAGGTACTTAGGTGGGTCTTGGGGGGGTACTTAGGGGTGTACTTAGGGGGGTCTTGGGGCGTACTTAGAGGGGTACTTAGGGGTGGTACTTAGGGGGGTCTTGAGGGGCTACTTAGGGGGGGTACTTAGGGGGGTCTTGGGGGGGGAACTTAGGATGGTCTTGGGGGGGGACTTGGGGGGGGGGTAATTAGGTGGGTCTTGGGGGGGTACTTAGGGGGGTACTTAGGGGGGTCTTGGGAGGGGTACTTAGGGGGGTCTTGGGGGGGTACTTAGGGGGGTCTTGGGTGGGTTCTTACGGGGGTACTTAGGGAGGTACTTAGGGGGGTCCTGGGGGGAACTTAGGAGGGTCTTGGGGGGGGGACTTGGGGGGGGGGGTAATTAGGGGGGTCTTGGGAGGGTACTTAGGGGGGTACTTAGGGGGGTCTTGGGTGGGGTACTTAGGGGGGTCTTGGGGGGGTACTTAGGGTGGTCTTGGGGTGGGGGTGGTACTTATGGGGGTCCTTGGTGCGGTCTTGGGGAGACTTGGGGGGGTTACTAAGTAGGGTCTTGGGGGGGGTACTTAGGGAGCTACTTAGGGGGGTACTTAAGGGGTCTTGGGGGCGTACTTAGAGGGGTACTTAGGGGTGGTACTTAGGGGTGGTACTTACAGGGGTAATTAGGGGGGTCTTGGGAGGGTACTTAGGGGGGTACTTAGGGGGGTCTTGGGTGGGTACTTACGGGAGTACTTAGGGAGGTACTTAGGGGGGTCCTGGGGGGGAACTTAGGAGGGTCTTGTGGGGGGACTTGGGGGGGGGGGGTAATTAGGGGGGTCTTGGGAGGGTACTTAGGGGGATAATTAGGGGGGTCTTGGGGGTTACTTCAAGGGGTCTTGGGTGGGTACTTAGGGGAGTACTTAGGGGGGTCTTGGGGGGGGTGTACTTAGGGGAGTCTTGGGGGGGAACTTAGGGGGGTACTTAGGGGAGTCTTGGGAGGGTACTTGGGGGGGGGGGTAATTAGGGGGGTCTTGGGAGGGTACTTAGGAGGGTACTTAGGGGGATCTTGGGGGGTAATTAGGAGGGTTTTGGGGGGTATATAGTGGAGTACTTAGGGGGGTACTTAGGGGGGTCTTGGGGGGGTGTACTTAGGGGGGTACTTAGAGGGGGTCTGGGGTGGTACTTAGGGGGGTCTTGGGGGGGGTACTTAGAGGAGTACTTAGGGAGGTCTTGGGGGAGTACTTAGGGGGGTCTTGGGGGCGTACTTAGGGGGGTTCTTAGGGTGGTACTTAGGGGTGGTACTTAGGGGTGTCTTGGGGGGGGTACTTAGGGGGGTTCTTAGAGGGGTAATTAGGGGGGTCTTGGGAGGGAACTTAGGGTGGGACTTAGAGGGGTCTTGGGAGCGTACTTAGCGGGGTACTTAGTGGGGCCTTGGGGGGGGGGTACTTAGTGGGGTCTTGGGGGGTACTTAGGGGAGTACTTAGGGGGGTACTTAGGGGGTCTTGGGGGGTGTACTTAGGGGGGTACTTAGGGGGGTCTGGGGGGGGGGGGGGTAGTTAGGGGGGTCTTGGAGGTGTACTTAAGGGGGTACATAGTGGGGGTACTTAGGGGGGTCTTAGGGCGGTCTTGGGGGGGTCTTGGAGGGGTACTTAGGGTGGTACTTAGGGGTGGTACTTAGAGGTGGTACTTAGGGGTGGTACTTAGGGGGGTCTTGGGGTGGGGGTACTTATGGGGGTCTTTGGGGCGGTCTTGGGGGGACTTGGGGGGGTTACTAAGTGGGGTCTTGGGGGGGGTACTTAGGGAGCTACTTAGGGGGGTACTTAGGGTGGTCTTGGGGTGGGGGTACTTATGGGGGTCTTTGGGGCGGTCTTGGGGGGACTTGGGGGGGTTACTAAGTGGGGTCTTGGGGGGGGTACTTAGGGAGCTACTTAGGGGGGTACTTAGGGGGTCTTGGGGTCGTACTTAGAGGGGTACTTAGGGGTGGTACTTAGGGGTGGTACTTATAGGGGTACTTAGGAGGGTCTTGGGGGGGAACTTAGGGGGGTACTTAGTGGGGTCTTGGGTGGGACTTGGGGGGGTACTTAGGGGGGTCTTGGGGGGGTCTTGTGGGGGTAATTAGTGGGGTCTTGGGGGGATCTTGGGGGGGTATTTAGGGTGGTATTTATGGGGGCCTTGGGGGGGGGGGTACTTAGGGGGGTCTTGGGGGTTTCTGCGGGGGGTACTTAGGGGGGTCTTGGTGGAAGGTACTTAGGGGGGTCTTAGGGGGGTACTTAGGGGAGTACTTAAGGGGGTCTTGGGTGGGTACTTAGGGGAGTACCTAGGGAGGTACTTAGGGGGGTTCTTAGAGGGGTACTTAGGAGGGTCTTGGGGGGGTTTAGGGTGGTACTTGGGGGGGTCTTGGGGGGGGTACTTAGGGGGGTTTTGGGGGGGTAC
>NW_027117160.1:0-31350 GCF_024137725.1 Prorops nasuta | reverse complement strand
CACTATTATGATTATACCATTCATCTAGTACAATTAGTCTATGCAGGTGTGGGTAATAAATGGCCCATTGGTTACAATTGAATTAATGATTTATTATCGCACATCGTTAAAAGAGGTGTTAATCGGTTATTCGACCGAACGATTCGAGTCGGTCTGTGCGTACCAATACGTACTCACCGTAGCTCGTTCAAAATCGGCAAGAGTTTCAGACCTGAAAAAGCAAAATCGTTCGATTGGTCATGGATGCTCGAGGCTTCTCGATCGGGGCTTAGCTTTGACTCACCGATGAACTCGTTGCGAATTCGAACGCGATCCTTCAGTACCGGAGTGGAGATGACCAAACAGTTGATGAACGCCAATAGCGCAGTCTGGTAATCTTCAGCCGTTGCTTTCTGCAGCTCGTCGACGACCACTCGCAATCTGTATCGCTCGCCCTTACGTTCCTATCGAAAACATTAGCCGTATATATAGTAATACAAACACTCGAGCATTTTATAGATGATAAATATTTTTTGTTGGAAGAGTAAACAATTTTTATTGATATAATAAATAATTGGTTACAATAAAGAAATCATTCTTGATTCATTATATCAATTATTTTATTTTGTTCTTGTAATTAAAAATATTTAATAGCTCAAATATTTTGTTGAGCCTATGTACTCATATATAGGGTATTCTACTGGAGGTGCAAAATATGATGGAAATGAGAACTAGTTTATTTTGGTATAAAAGTAAAAAATATTTTGTTCGTATGATTTTTTCCAGCTTCTACTTATTTACTTTGTGAAAGATTCTAAGAAAAAATTTATATGTTATAGTTTCGAATATAAGTGAGTTTACGTTCGTACTTCGTTGCACCTACAGTGGTATACTCTATATATATATATATACACACTGTATATATCCATGGAATTTAACGCGAGACTGGTCAACCTTGCCATTTTTGTCGGCGGTTTTCAATTTTATTAGTTCCTTTGTCGGATCTAAGGTCGAAGCGATAAAGTGGCAGGATCTATGGATGATTAGTGTGGCATTTTTTCTCAACTCACCTGGTAAATATGAAGAGTGTCGATAGCCCGCTGCCTCCCATCTTGACTGTAAACGCAGAGGGCCGACAGCAATTCAACGACTTGCTTTTTCACGGACGGACAGGCCGTGTCCAGAGCTAAAAATCCATTTTAAAGCCGATTCGAGTTTACTCAAAATGTGTCTCGATCGTTAAATTAATTATCGAGCTTACCCGAGGCGAGTTTCACGCAATAGTCAGGATTGTCGACGATGTAGTCGAGTCCAACGTGCGAATCCATGATGACTGCATTTGTCGCAACTCTTCCCTTCGTCTGTGAAAAAAATCGAACACCAAAAAAAAGAATTATGAGTAATTAAAAGGAATTTATGGTTTTGAAAGTGAATCTTGTAATAATTTGAGGGAGAGTAAGGTAGTAATTTTGTTCAAACTAAATAGGAAAGTTGTATATTGAATCAGGATCAGCCATAAGTAGCACTAAACGAATAAGGAAAAACCTTGTACCTTGGAACTCTTTTGTTAATTATATTTAACTCAAAATAATCTTGCAATTAAAAAAAATTAGACAGTGAAATTTAAGAGGTAGGTAGTCCAAAGTGATTACACAAAAGAATTTTAATAAATTATTTTTAGTAAGTTACAGCAATTTAAACAAAAAATGCTCAAGGTACAAAATTCTCCTTTTTATAGTTTGGGTCTGCATTGAGCGTCCTTAAATATTCAGGTTGAGGAATATTCTTCTCTTTGTACATAATGGGACCAAAAATAAATAATTGAAAATTATAAATGATCAGAGCGAATTCATCGTGTCGAAGATAAATCTTGCAAGAGTTGGAGAGAGTAATAGAAGTAGTAGTAGTAGTGCAAGCTAAACAAGGAAGCTGTACGTGGGATTAGTCATAAGTAACGCTAAATACATTTAGTCTAGGTCAGCGTTGAACGCCTTTAACCCTTTCATGTACAGCGCTACATATATGATACAGTGACTTATTTTACTATTTTCAATACTTCTAATCATCTTGGGCGATTTCTATATATGTGTATAAATTGCTTTTTAAGTTTTACAAAAAATTATCTTAATTGTCAATACATTTTATTAAATAAATGAAATGGAAATATTATTTTTTTTAAAGAAATAACTCAGCTTTTTTTAACAAACCTAGTTAAAGATATACTTTTTTTTATGTATTCTCCACGTAGTGTTACGCGTGCGCGATATATGTATGCATATTATCAGAATATTCATCACATTATAAAGTTTCTAGTAAAAAACTTTAAATATCATAAAATTGAATTATTACATTGGTTATCATAGGTAAAATAGTAAGGAATTTCCAAATTAAAGGAGTCTAGTTTATCCATTTTCTTTCTGAAAAAATCTCATCTGTATTAAATTCTATTGAAATCTATTCACTAGATTTAATCCACCTCTAAAAAGGTGAAGCATGACAAAAAATAATTCAAGTTGACGTCTATCTCTTTTCTTCCTTTATGACTGGACCGGAAAGAAAGAAGCAAAAAATGTAAACATCATAAGAAATTTATTATGACAAAGTTATATTTTGCAAAAAATAGAAAGAGTACGATAGTATAATAATAATCGTAGTAGAGTACACTAAACAGGGAAGCTATACGTTGGATTAGTCATATGTATCGCTAAATGCGTATAGTCTGGGTCAGCGTTGAACGCCCTTAAAAGTCCAAGTTGAGGAATCGCAGCCGAGGTGAACCAGCGGCCCCCGGATTTCATAAGGGGGGGGGGGGATAAGTGCTACGGAGTAACGAAATTCTGTTGGAGGACGCTGGCCGTACGATATCTCGCACATTAGGCGCTTTCCCTCTTGAGATCTCTAAACGCGAATGAGTGCGCGAGCGCGCGTGCCACCGACCCACTTGCAGGGACTCCTGCGGAATGTCTCGGTCGTGCTGGATTGGAAGGAGCGCAGGAAAGAAAAACCGTAGGATTACGTCACGTGACGTCACGGAAAACAGCGAGGCACGTCGTATGTACGTACCTCTAGTCACGTTTAAAAATAGACGACTGGGATCTGTAAGGATTCGCGTGCGGAGTCAGCAGAGCAGCGGCGGCGTCGCACCGGCCGGCCGCCGGCTGCCGGCTCCCGCTACCTCGCTCTCTGCGCATGCGCGTGTGCTTGTGATTCATCACTCCGCTCACCTAACCAAACCGTAATTGAGCGATTTAGTCGGTGCGCGCGCGGGCGCGCGCGTCCTTTCCTTCCATTTTCCTTCACCCTTTTTATTTATCGTTGCGCCAGAATGACTAGCCGAATCAAGAAATTATCCAGCCAAAGGTATTTGATATTATGTGCCATCGGAGACTCCAAAAATGGCCCTGGTTTCGCGACTGATCGCGTACTTGGCGTGTTTACACAAAATCCATGAGACCAGCGATTATTACACAGGATGACGAACGGATAATTGCGTTGAGCGATTTATTCGTGTCGTTTCGTTCTTTCAAGCCTTGATTTCCGTTGGGACTGAATAACCAGCTGGGCCAAGCAATGATTCGGTTAAAGACTGTATTACACACTTGTATACCAAAGAGCACCAAAAATAGTCTAGGTTATGTGACCTATGGTACTTTACGTATTTCCATCAAATTCAATAAGACTCTGGCGCATGTTATACATAACAAAGAAAGTATACTCAAAAATATTATTGGAACCAGTAAACATTTTTATCACAAGAATAACCAATTTTATCGATATAATAAATAATTCTATATAATAATGAAGTTATCCATTATTTTAGTAAAAGTATTTGGTGACTCAACAATTTTTTTTTGACTCTATAATTACATTAGACAATTTATTCGTTTGATTTGATTCTCTCAGGCCTCGATTCTCATTGCGCCAGAGCAGCCAGCTGGGCCAAGCAATGATCCAGCTAAAAGCTATTGCACACTTGTACCAAAGAGTACCAAAAAAGGTCCTGGCTTTGTGTCTGATCGTACTTTGCGTATTTCCACGAAATCCCGCAACTCTTGCGTGCATTATACAGGATGACGAACGTATAATTGCATGGCACTGGGCGATTTAGCCGGTACTCGACGGAGCGTCGATCGGTAACGATTGCTAATCGTAGGTGCAAGAGAGCCGAGAATCGCACGTGTGCGAGAGCGTGTACACACGTGCGGAGTTAAAGTTGGATACCATATCGGGCACCTTGTTGACCTCGCCTGCCTCTCATGCACACGGCTACCAAAGCGTGGGCACACACCGTACCCCTCCCACGTGCGCGTCCCGCTGTGCGTGTGTGTGTGTGTGCGTGACAAAAGACGTTTTCGGCAATCGCCAATGTCGACTCGCACCGCGCACGGCGTCCCCCATTCGTCTTGGACCCACCAACAAACAAATTCTCTCCTCGCGCATCTCCAAAACACATCTTCTCCGCAAAAAATACCATATATCGACTGGCCATTTTTTTTTCAACGCATCCATGACTTTGACAGGAGAAAAAAATTGTATGGAGGTTCTTCTGGTGAACGGATTTTTTCCATTCGCAAATATTTTAACGTGGACCTGCGCCCTTGGCGAGATAAAATTTTTGCTAAAATTGTCGAAGTAGATTTGTTCTATTCGCTAATATTTTTCAACGCATCCACGATAGTGGTAGAGCACAAAAATCGCCTTAAGACTCGGTGAAAGGATTTTTAGAGCTTGATTCTTTGTTACAACAAGACACTAAAATCGATATGGTTCCATCCTTTGACACAAAATTTAATCTACATATTTCACGCTTCTACCCTAATTTTAATTTACAATTTCATTATTTCATTCTTGTACATTACATTCTATTAAATTTACAAAATTCTTATAATTCTTACTAACGCACTTTAACCTATATACATTATCTTACACGTGCAGCTATTTAACATAACCTAAAACTAGCCTCCAAAGACTCTCCTATTTTTCTCTGTTCTCCGCTTAATTAGCCACGTATCACCATTTGCAATAGTTATCTCGCTGTCCGAGAAACGTACAAAAAAGAGAGGCCAGTGTTAACTCGAATTTCTGCGAAGCATGAGAAGAAAAATGATCGTACGCACGTACTACTACTATTGTTGTATAGAGTCTGGAAGCGATAATGAAAACACATCACGTTCGGTGTCTACGTGAAAGTGAGGGAGGCCGGAGGTGGAGGTGGGGGCGTCGGAGGGGGGAGATTCGTCCTTGGCGAAGGCGAAAACAAACGGGCGATCCTTACATTAGACACGGGCCATTGAGAGGGTTTTGGCGAAATTGACAGGAAAGGCGAAGAGTTGGAAGATAATTGCGAGTAATTGCAGCGAGGCAGAAAGCGTTTTATGGACTTTGGACGAAGCTAGTGTTTTATCCTTGCTGCACCTGCGCCATACCGACCAACCACTTTAATGGCCATCGCAAATAGCCCGGTCGCGATGTTTTGATTCACGCTCCGGTGTCAGCAGAAATACGGCGCCACGGTTACCTTCGGGCAACGTGGTCAGGGCCCCGCGACGGAATGGGATAGCGATCAGGAACGTCATCGTCCCCCCTTCACTTTTACTTCTATCTATCAAACAAACTCTCGTCTTCGCCTTCGTCTTCGGCCGACGCCTCACGCCCACTCTCGCTGCAGAAACACGCACTTTTTACATCTTTTTCTTTTCTCCTATTAAGTACAACGTTGAAATATATTTTTAGAATTTTCTGCCTCGCTCGATCTTCGCAACGGTATTGAGGTACTGGCTGCCCAACTTTTCCGCTTCACAATTAATAATATCCTTAAAGGCTAATCGAGTTTGCGGATCGGGTTAAGCGAGCAGGTCAGGGGATCGTCACCCCTTCACTTTTACTTCCATTTATGACACGATTTCTTAGTGGCTAGCGCAAGCGCGCGTCCCTGTACCAGAGATACACGTTGTGTTACAATAGTTTACATGGGATGGCAGAAAAAAAGCGCGTTGGATGACAAACATTTTGAACAATAGTTTTTCAGAAATTACTGTACAATGAATAATCGAAGGAACGACATATCGACGACACACATAAATTACCTTGAGTAATTATCGCTATTCCTACATGCAAAGTAGAAAACCATTTCTAATACGCCTACTTAATTGAGACCCGTCAGGCTTTGCCAATCCTTTCGCCAGTATTAAGAACAATATCGATGCTGCTTTTTGTTACACGTTTCCGATGCTTCATTGTCGGTTAACAGTGTAGTATATATATATATATATATATATATATATATATATATATATATATATGGTACATGAAGAAAAATTAACACACGCGATCGCACGGTGACAATTAATGGTGTATATACACGGGAATGGTACCACGGTCCCAGGACTCTCCCTCCTCTCCCCCTTCACTTTTACTTTAATCCGTAGCATGGCTTTGTTTCACAATTACTGTACCATTACGCTAAGCACGCTATAATGAAGCCCGTTGAATCTCTACCGTTTCTTACATACATGTAATAGCAAGGTATATCTAGGTATGTTGTATTCGTTGATTTTCTTCACCCCCCCCCCCCCCGCTTCCGCATGAATCATGAAAATATGATCAGCCACGACCACGTAGACGCGGAGAACACCGGTACACGCTTCGATCTTATCTACGACTAAATTCAAATTAAGGAAAATCATTTCCAATACGCCCACGTCTCTCCCAAGCTTTGACTATTCCAGTCATGAGTGAGATCTCACCGCTAGGCCCTGTTTGTCCGGAGCAGGTATCGCAGAGATTTATATCTCAATTTGAAAGCGATCATTCGGCCATCGCTGAATAAAAAACCGTCCAATCAAGATTTCAGACAATGAGGCCAATCGGACTCGACGATAATGTAAATTGTGAAAACAAGCGGCATTATTTAGCAAGGTAGCTTTGCATCGCATTTATATCGACAATAAGCCGTAGGTTGACAACTATAAAATTGTTGCGCCACTGTACAGTTAAGCCTGTACAATCGACTCGATGCGAAACACGCCATACAGGGCTAATGAAGAAAGTACATCGTGAAGAATCTCGACGCCAGAGACGTTTTACATAAACCTCGCAATTTCGTTTTTCACACAAGTTCTACGCTGAATACTCTTATTCGCTGTTTCCTTAATTTTCTTATCAACCGTGCTAAATCGCAGATTTTACTAGAGCGCAAAGGCTGACGGGAGGACAGTTATCAGTTCGGTGGGTTTTAACAGAGCAAAAAGGACGAAGGATTTTTCTTGGTGGAGAAAATATGCTCACCTTCGTCGGCGTATCATTTGGCAAAGAATCGGTGCTAGCCGAGTGGTCACGCAATTTCACTTTAGTGTATTCTAATGACAGCGCTAGTCGAAAGAATACGCGAAGCGAACGAGGAAGAAACAGCAGCAGCACGCGCGCACACAATTTTTCGCCGAGCAGCGGTTCGCGGAAACTGCGTTTCAGGAGCGCGCGATACACGATCGGAGGATCGGAGAACAGTCGAGTAGAGGCAGTGGCGCATGCGCGGGCCCCTCTCCGCAGTCAGCAGTTGGTTTTTGCGGGGGTCCTCTCGCCTTCACCATATCTTCGTGGACCCCGCTCCGCTATCCCCTTCTCGCACTCTCTCTCTAGCTCTCTGTTCTTCCTGACTCCGTTTCTCTTTCACTCTCGTCCCATTAGTAGACGTCCCCTTCTCCTCTTCCCTGCATACTCTGCGCTGCTCCGCACCTTCTACACTTTATGCACGCTTACGTATGTTAGTCGGAAGCAGAAGCCTGGCTTCGCAACATACACTTGAACCACGCTATCTCTCTCTCCTCTTACAGACGCACTGGCCTCTGGAGTTCTCAGGATGTCTAGTAGCTTCTCTAGGAGAACGAAAAGAGATGTTGGAGGATACAAAAAAAAGTCGCAGTGTGATGGTTTCTATATAAATAAAATTGTATCGTCATGATCCTGGGAATATACAATATTTACTGACCTCTTTCGCCACGTGAAAATCAATTAAATTATTTAGATATTAAGACAATTATCCGCTTGTTACATTTATTTCTTTGTCGGAATCTATTCATTAAAAGCGTTGATGAAAGTTTGCTGGCTGTGTCGGCTGGGCAGTTGAGTACACCATGCCAGGTGGTTGCTGATGGGTCATAGCGTGACTCTGGTGCTGGTGAAATTCGGCGGTTCCGTGAGGTCCGTTCAATCTGACCCGTTTAGCATTTTGACCATGATTGTGATCTCCATTTCCTTGCTGCTGCTGATTTTGTTGCTGTAATATTGTTATTTTTGTAAAGTAACTAGTTATTCCAGTATGCATAATCAAATGACACTCACAGTCTGTTGTTGATTTTGCCTTGCTTTATTCTCAGTCTTTTCTTCGGTGTCATCGTCGGTAAGAAACTCTCTCTTAGGGTAAGGAATGGGACATCCAGCAAATATACTGAGAAAAGAAACAATTCTCTCAATACTTTGTTTTAATTAAGAGATAGAATAATTAAGAATGAATAAATTATTATAAAGCTATTATACTCCTGAGTTGGCAGTGGATCTTCTTGGAAGTAAGCGTCTTGCATAGAGTGTTCCGACGTAATACGTTTATTCGGATCCATCATCAATAATTTTTGTAATAAATTAAATGCTTTGCTGTCTGGCTTAATTTTATGTCGATCCATATATTTTGTAAGTGAACAATTCGCATAGCTAAAAATTAATGTTACAAATAATTTTATTATAAACTAAATGAACAGGTTGTTTCAGCTAAAGTGTTAGAAAGATATTACAGTAAAATGACTAACATTATCGAAAAATATTTCAGACAAAATTTGTTTGACCTCGAGATGAGCATAATACAGTATCATTGAAATGTTATATAAAGGTCACTATAGTTTATTTATTTTTATACACTGTGTTTTATTATATATTTTTGTAGTTGACTTTAAGAGCTTTCAAAAAACTTCTTTCCATTTTTTCATTTCATTCAGCCTTTTACGAGATATTTCGATTTGAATTTGCATACAGTTGTAGGTTTGGTTGAAGTAGAATGTATGACCGTTAGTATACGTTTATGCTGGAGCTACGAGCAGCGGCAAGAGTGTCGATGAGGACGAATCGAAAAACAATCTAATGTATTCTATATGGAAGTTTTCTCCTCGCCGCTGTTATCGGTGCCCAAAGCTCCAACATAAACATACCCTTAAGCTTACGCGCGCATAGTCGCTTATCAGTTTGTAATTTCAAATTAAAATATCTAGTAACTGACTGAATGAAATGAAAAGACGATTTTTGAAAGCGCTCAGGGTTAGCTACAGGAATATGCAATAAAAAAATGAGGTGTTCTGTTTGAAAAACTCAAAATGACCTTTGTATGAGTTTAAATAAACTTTTAATGTCAAAGCAAATAATACTATCTTAGGACTTTCTTGAAAACAAACATATTTTATCTGAAACGTTTTTTGATAGTATTATTAGATTTAGTATAATATCTTCCTAATACTTAAACTGAAATACTCAGTATATTCTAAATTTAATATGCAAAATAGACAAGCTTACTTCGATCTTTTAAAATCTTTAAGAAGCGTAGGATGCTCTGGCATTTTTTTAATATCCTCCCAGTCTTTCTCCAATGGAAATCCCATTACATTAAATATCCTATCTAATTGATCATGGTGATATGGATTACTAGTTTTAATGTCTTCCTGTCTACAATGAAATATTGGTTCGGATGTCAAAAGTTCTGCAAAGATACAGCCAATTGCCCAAATGTCTGAAATGTAAAAAATTGAATGTTACTTTATGCCCATATCAAATGGAATAAAATAATTTTATCCTTACCAATGGCTTTAGTATAATGCCTGGCACCTAATAATAATTCTGGAGCCCTGTACCAAAATGTTACTACTACAGGATCCAAGTCTGCTAATGGCTTTAATGGGGCATTAAACAATCTAGCAAAACCCATATCTGCTATTTTGACACGTCCTCTCTCATTGCCTTCCCCCATTACTAGTATATTTGCAGGTTTCTATAAATTTAATATAGCGCAATTAAACTTTTTCCCTATTCTGCACATTTATATTCTAAATATTTTCATGGAGCTACCAGATCCCTATGAAGAACCCAATTGGAATGTAAATAATGGATGCCATCTAAAATTTGATATAATAATGATTTTACCATTCCTTTTGGTACCATAACTGGTTTTTTATTAGCTTTAGCAGCTCTATGAAATTTAATGATGTGCTGAAAATACACACAGATGAGTCTTGATAAGTTATTTTGTGGATTTCAGCTGGCCAAAAAGAACAGAAAAGATTATAGATCCATACCCATAAATCGTGTTCTGCAAAGTCAAACAGTAGCCAAACCTTACGATCATTGTGTGATAGAAAAACACGTATAAGTGTAATTACATTAACATGTTTTAGCTCCCTGAGCAACTAAAAGAAATTTTTAATAGTAAATAATCAAGATTCTAAGAAATTGCTGCATTATTATTTGTTTAATACTCACTGCAATTTCTCTACATGCTGACATTGAAAGTCCTGTTCCTTCAATCTGTTTTAGGCCAAAATCTTTTGTATCAGGCCGAGATTTTAATTCACTGTCTGGTACACTAGTTCAAAACGAAATAATTAATTGTTAACACAATATAATAATATAAAACTTTCTGAGAGACAATTCTACGAGTTTACGTCTATAAAAATGAAAATGTTAGGATGAACTCAGGTTTTCCAAAATAAATTGTGATAAATATTATTAAAATAATATATTATTTTTATAAACAATTGTTGGGGGTAGGTTATATGAAACTAACCCTTCCTTTCTTCGGGCTTTGTAGACGTGTCCATATGTACCTCTTCCAACTTTACATCCCTCAAATTCAAAAAGATCCTCGACCTTTGTACGGTCTTTCTGAGTTTTCATCTTAAATTCGTAATCCATCATGTTTAAAAGGATATCACAACAAATATCAACTAAGGAGAATCATCTTTATTTCGTGTATTCCGATTTCCGATTATTCCATTCATTTCATTCAGCCAAAGGTTTCATTTCAAACGTTTCAACATTCACAGGTTGGCACTTTCAGCGTTGCCAAGTGTAGTGTAATTACACTACGTAGTGTCCATATCCTATAGCGTAGTGTCCGAAAGGACACTACGCTATAGGATGTGTAGCCTTTGGGATACTACGCTATAAGATATGTAGCATTTGAGATACTACGCTATAGGATGTGCAGTATTTCGGATACTACGCTATAAGATGTGTAGTACACTCTGGGAAATTGAATCGTTCCGAAACGTCAACAGAAATTAAATAGGCCTAAGTTAGCTGATGGACAAGATTTTTCGACGTCGCGCGGCTTACCTGCTATTGCACCGAGACCCAAGCAATAAATTAGGGGTAATAAACCGACCGAAAATGACGAATCCTTATATACCTGTATTCAAATTGGCAATCAAAAATTCTAATTTTAATATTATTAATTAAAAATTTTTTAAATTGTTATCAATGCATTGCTTTTATTTTTAAGATGAGAATAAGCCCAAACACGAGACTAATCGGACGATTATTTCTGTATTAGATGTATCCTGTAGTTCTTATTTTATTAAATTCTAATGAAACTTTTTTTTGAGCAATTTAGATAGGAATTTAAAGTATTTACACATCTTTTAATTGTATATTTACATGAAAGAAATATTTATTTATCTTTTAATAATATTTTTATTATATTATATAACAGTTAAATGGTATTCTAAGTAAGGTAAGCTGCTCTATTTGTGTTTACATCTCAAGAATATCAACAACAATCATACTAGCAGCTGATCAAAATTTGTTTACGTTTCAAGCGTTGGAAAGTAGCCGAAAGCAGTTATTAACCCGGCAATGGGCGCGCGGGGTGTTCAGAACACCCCAAGAATAGAAATCTATTGGTAACGTAGCGAAAAATTTGTGCAGTCACTTAAAAATATTAGCGTTTAATTAATACAAATAATGTAAAGAAATGCAATTGCTATTGTATACCAAAGGGAACTTCGCATAGATGATATTTATTGAAAAATAAATCTGTATTTGTAAATATTTTACGTCTAATAACGAAAAACAAATGGGGTGTCCGTGGCACCCCACGCGCCTATCTACGTAAAAAAAAAGCACGCGCCTATTGGCGGGTTAATAAAGAAGGTGATGTTTTTCGCTTATCGCTTTGAAACATATTAAGCTGGGAAATTTGATAAAGGATGAAAAATTCTTATTTTTTTAGACATCGTATTAACGCTGATAATTTTTAATGATTTATTTCTGCTATTCTTCATTTATTTTAATTTACTAAATAAAAGAAATACAAAATAAAATAAAGTATCATTAGAATTTAATAAAATAAGAACTATAGGATACATCTAATACAGAAATAATCGTCCGATTAGTCTCGTGTTTGAGCTTATTCTCATCTTAAAAATAAAAGCAATGTATTGATAATAATTTAAAACATGTTTAATTAATAATATTAAAATTAGAATTTTTGATTGCCAATTTGAGTACAGGTATATAAGGATTCGTCATTTTCGGTCGGTTTATTACCCTCAGTTTATTGCTTGGGGCTCGGTACAATAGCAGGTAAGCCGCGCGATATGGAAAAGAATTGTCCACCAGCTAACTTAGGCCTATTTAATTTCTGTTGACGTTTCGGAACGATTCAATTTCCCAGAGTGTACGACACTATAATTTCTGTTAGTATATTAGTTTTCTATAATGTAGTAATAGTCTTACGAACAATACTTCGTAATACTTCTATCTTCCTCGTGTATTTTGACAGTTTATCTAGAATTGTTTGTTATTATTGAACATTGTAAAGAATATTGAAGCGAAAATTGTTCTGATAATGCATATATAATTACCTAGTAAATTGAAAATTAAATAAATTTTTAAATATCGTGTTGGTCATTATTAAATAAATAATTTTATTCTTTTATTTTATCCCGAGGATGAATGATCCCTTATAATAATGCTGTAAAAAGTTTATCCTTTTTATAATTTTTAAGAATTTTAAAAAGTATGAAAATTTATTACTCTTGTATAATAAATAGTTGTTTTTCTTGTTTATATGAATTTTATTGAAATTAAATGTCTTTATTTATGTGAAAATGATCGTTGTGGAGATTATAAATTTATGTAAATGTCAACTGAGTTCTTTTTCCTGTAAATTATTATTAAGGGGTGATACTCCTGTAAAACGTTGTTTTTTAAAGAATTTTTATTACAAGAAGAGTAAAATATTTATTGATTCGCCGTAAAGTGCATGTTAATTAATATTAAAGTTAAAAGTTGCTGATTCACCCAATGCTGATGCCAATGAATAATCCATCGTTATGGATATTTACAACTCCGCATAAAGAAATTCTAGAAATAATTTGTAAAAACAAACCTAAGTTCAGCATAGAATTAGTGGGCTCCGGAACGATTTATTTACATAATAATTGTTTGTTAACAGCTACTGATTTTATGTTGGAAACCGTACAAACCTATAAAATAAGCAAGTGAAGGAATTATATTCCAAGGCATAAATTTTCTCTTAATACAATTGATCCCAAAAACAGCATAAATGCAGCGGACACCAACAAGATACCTCGATTCCACACTATACTAAGTAAACTCAACGAACATATAATACCCTCAGCGCCCAGCTCAAGGACCTCGAGAAGGACCTAGATAAAAAGGTCAAGGGAGAGGTCACTACCTGTTTCCTATCAATTTATTTTATACTATTCAACATTGTAAAATAACTCTACGAGGACAGAATAAATTTAGTTGTACCAATGTGATTGAATTTGCTTATCGCAGTGTAAACCCATAACAATATAGTGAAATTTAACAATAAAAAGTCTAAAAATTAAAATTTAAGGTTGTTTTGAACAGAAATGTCGTTTTTTTTATAAACAAAAGGAGAAAAAATTTATTTATAATGGTTTTTTTAATGAAGTTTGAGGTATACTTTGCTTATTGCTGAGGCCAATAAGTTAAAAAATGTATTTGCAAAATTTCCAGTAAATTAGACAAATAATTTTTTATTTGCATTTCACGACGCGAAAAATTAAACGTTTTGAGAAAAACGCGTTTAAAGTTTTTGGACTTAAAAGTTCTGTTTACTAACACTTTTATGAATTTCATCCTTATCAAAGTTTAATCTGTTTGCGTACATGTACATATATGTATTGAATAATATTCAAATAGCAAATTATGTATAAAGCTTATTAGGCCAAACAAGGCATAAGACAAAACTGCGAACTCGTTTTCTTATTTCATCTCATATACGCGTTTTGAGAGTATAGCTTCGATAGATTTGTAAAGATTCTTAAATTATTTTTTTTCACTTGAAACTTTCGGAATATATTCTTCACATGTTAAAGAATCTTTTTATAATAAAAAATTGTTAACAAACAATTTGTAAATTACTCTTCCACCTTAATAATAGTCATACTTCTTTAAATAAAGTATCTATATATACAGGAATAACGAAAAGTGTGGAATGTTACATGCTGCCTCACTCTCCAGTATCACCATATATGAGTTAGACGAAATAAAAAATAAAGCAATGATATTTGAATATCAGGCAGACATTGAACTTAACTTATTGATATAACTATATTAAAACATAGATTTTAAATAGAATATACATTGGAGTAAACATTCCTATCCTGGGTGCAAAGAGAGCATCCCTATACTTTCTCTACCTGCATTATCGCTTATAGAGCAATAAACCAAGAACTGTCTATACAATTTACCCTTTTCAGACATCTTTTTTTACATACGGGGAAATCCATCTGCGGTGCAAATAAGCCACCCGGGAGTTTCACTTTTTTTATGACTATCTACGAAAACCCATCCTGCGATGCAAACATCCTGCTATCGCCAACTTTGTTTTTGGGAAAAATCTTCCTGTGACGTAAAAGAAGTACTTCCCGTCCAGAAAAAATATCCTTAGCCTTCCCTACTCGGTGTACCAAAAATTTCCTCAGCAAAGGAACAACATTCGCTAAACTGAAGATCTGATTGGTCCACAGGGTGGACGATGGACCCCTTCATTTTCTTCTCAAGGAGGGATAATTCATTAAAAGCCCTCGTTAGCCCTTAGGCAATGTCTTTTTGTCTGTTTCGTCTTTGATCTTGTTTTTTAAGTTTTTGCTCTAAGCGTATCAGCGAAAATCGATAATTATTTTAAATTAATTTCTTCATTTACTGATTTCTTTGGTGAAGTTTAGTGTAATTGTGTGAAAACATTTTTAAAAATAGTAAAAGTGATAAATAAAGCAAAATATAAGCTTTAAATTAAACTACATCATTCAACTACCATCTTCAATCCAATTACGCTTAGTGACACAGACGGTATCTCGAATATACAAATCATCAATAATAAAAATCTCTTTGTAATCCAAAGAAATACGGTTTATGGTTTATTCCCCAGATTAAAACGAGCTGTAGCGGTAAAGCAAAGTATCGTAAAACCGTCCTTTGTTCGAATTAAATAAGTGTTCGATTAGTGGATTATCAATAACATCTGTGAAATACATTTGAAGCATATATCAGAAAAATAGGGGTAAGTTTGTTACATAAAATCACTTTTCGTCGCTTCTACTAACATTCTTTAATTTTTAAATTTGTAACAATTTCGTTGATATTTCTTTAAAGGATTTTGATAATGGAAGCTGAGCAAGAAATTTCAGTAAATGCCCTGTCTGAAAGCAGGGGTCAAACGTATTGAAAGATTTGGGAAACGGATCCTGCTTTGAAAGATTGGCTTCAGCCTCACGCTTCCAACAAGAAAGCATTATGCTCCATGTGCGAATCTTCCATTTCGGCGCACTATCATACATTACGAAAACACGCTGGAAGTAAGAGACATTTGGATTTGATGAGGCGTACAAGTAGCACAAATAGTTTGGACACCGTGGAAACTGCTTTAGAAATTCAAACAAAAGTAACAAGAATTGAATTAATTTTGACAGGATTCTTTGCAGAGAACATAACATAGCGTATCGTATAGTAGATCATGTAATACCTATATTAAAACATTGTTTTCAGGATGTAGATGTTTGCAAAATGTTACGTTTGGGAAGAACAAAATTAACCGCGATGACAGGTGTAATAGCATCTTCGTATAATAATAAATTATGTATTACTTTACAAAAACGCAAATTCAGTATAATGACAGACGAAAGTACAGACGTCTCCAATGTTAAAGTAATTTGCATTATTGTTAGATTTTTCGATGCAGAAATACAAAGTATTCGTTGCGCCTTATGGGATTTAATTGAAATTTATAGAGATGAAGATAGCAATGAAACAGCAGAAAATTTATATAACAATATTATTAATTCATTCACTGTTTGCAACATTCCTTTAGAAAATATAACCGGATTTGGTTGAGACGGATGCAATAGTTTGATGGGTTCACATAATTCAGTAGCGTCTAGATTTAGAAATGATTGTCCTAATATTACTATTTTGAAATGCATATGTCATACTGCACATTTATGTGCGAATTATGCTTGTAAAACATTACCACGTGAATGTGAAGATTTAGGGCGCAATATTTATAATTTTTTTAAACTTAGTAGTAAGCGGCAACACCAATTTAAGGAATTTCACGTTTTGTTGGATGCTGAAGTGCATAAAATGTTATATAGTGCTCAAACGCGATGGCTTTCATTAAAAGCAGTTGTAGATCGAATTTTAGAGCAATGGGAGCCTCTTCAAATGTATTTCACACAGTTGTGGGAAGAACAGCATTTACCAGCAGCAGAGATAATTTACTCATCCATAACTCATCCATTCGTGAAATGTTATTATTTGTTCTTAAAATGGGTATTACCAAAATTTACAAAATTTAATTGACTATTTCAGTCTGAAAAAGTTATTATTCCATTACTTTACAATCAAGCAACAGCATTATTTAAAGATATTCTAATTTGTTATATGGACAATAGCTATGTTCTCAGCACGAATGTGAAGGACATAGATCCTGATAACGAGCTTCATTTTCTACCAATAAATGAAATTTATTTAGGTTTAAAGGTAAATACCGAATTGCAGAAACCCGAGATAATACAACAAGCGGAACATGTACAGAATTTTCGTCTGAATACGTTTAATTTTTTGAAAGAAGCAAGCAGAGAGTTATAAAAACGTTTTGATTTTAATGATTTACGTTTGAGAGATTTGGAATGTTTTATTCCTCACAAATCTATTGATCCCCAATTTCATGTAACGGTACCAACATTAACTTCTATTTTTGAAATGTTTCCTCGTAATTTAGATTCTTCCTGTTTCACCAGGCAATCAGTAGATGATGAATGGCGTCTACTACCTTTCGCACAGCTACCACTCGACACTACAAATGAAAAGTTAATAGATGTTTTTTGGGTTAAATTATTAAATTATGATGATATTATGGACCTACAAAAGTACACGAATTTATCTCAATTTGTTTTAAACTTGCTTTGCTTACCTCATTCAAACGCTGAGTGCGAACGACTTTTTAGTAAAGTTAATTTAACGAAAACGAAAAACAGGAACAAAATGAAGACAACTACATTAAAAAATAATTTGACTGCGTGGGAATGTGTTAAGAATAGTGGTACTTGTAAATTATTTGAACCATCCGCAGATATGATAGATCATTGCAATCAAAGCATGTACAATTTTAATACATCAAATACAGACAATGAAAATGAAGGTGTTTCCGATGAAGGTTCAGAATACTTTACGCTGATGTAACGCCCGTTTCTCAAAATTGCGTAATTTACTGATATTTCAATTATTATCTTAAATTTAAAAAGAATATATAAATTTGTAACTTAATCTATAGTTTTTATTTGAATCTTCGATATTTGAAAATTCTTTAAATTTGTAAAAAAGTTATATGCTTTTAAATAAATAATGTTTATTCTTACAATGTTTTTCTTCATCTCATTTTCATTGCATAAAAATAATATTTTATTTATAAATATATAAAAACAAATAGCTAGATTTCATACAAAAATTATTAATATTATGAAGCACTGTTGAAAATTTATTCAAGATCGGTTGAATAATTTTTAAATGAGAGCTTATGTTACTTCCTAAACTTTGAAAAACTATACATCATATTATTATTTTATTGAGTTTCTGTTATATGCATCATCATATTAATGACGAAAATAGCAGCTAATACAGCCAACGAAGCTAGCCAAGACGCCAAAGACCGATCCTGTTAAAATGGAATTTCAGCTTATCAAAGTCTTAACAAAGATAAATTTTTCTCGATTGAAACTTCCATAAAAGACATTACTCTTCATCCTAAGTAATTAATAATATGATTTTATGTGTACTCAGTTAATTGGCATACGATTTTCGGCACAAATCATCAGTTTTGCAGGTACGGTAATCGAAATCTTTTAATTTGCAAGTGACTTTTCATGATTGGTCAACGTCCTTCCAAATTGACCAATCATATTTAGTCATTCATTCTCGAACGCATCTTAGGTATACTTCCAGTTGAAACTACAGTTTGTAGTCTAGACACTTGCTATACCACGTAGAGTAGTATATTTTGTTCTCGCCACTTACTATGCAGCGTAGTGTAATTCAAAATGGCGGACTTGGCAACGCTGGCACTTATTACTTGGCTTGGCAGCAGAGTAGTTGTCAGCAGTCCTGAGTCAGGACTGCTGAGTGCTGACCAGAGATGAAACGGGAGATTGCTCATGGCCAAGGTCTCAGGACAGCCACCAACATCAACCAGGTATAACTCTAGATTTCTTTCATTTAACCAATCGAATCGCGGCCAAGTTCCCGGGAAACTAGTTCAAAGTATAGTGCCCGAACCAGAGAATCCATGAACAAGCCGACGGTACAGTAAGGGTGAGATTCACCAAGTCCGGTTTGAAGGCTAGCCGGGCTAATATGGTATACTTTCGGACTAAAGTAGTATAGTCAGAGATGAAACGGGAGATTGCTCATGCGAGGCAAGGTTGCCAAGTCCGCCATCTTGAATAGTACTACGCTCTATAGTAAGTGAATTTTGATATAAGGAATGCAGACTGCACAAAGTGTACTGCCAGCGGAAATACGTCAGTAGCCATCTTAAATGCAGAACGTAATATATCAAAAATAATATATATTATATTCACAGCCTGTCACCGTGAACGGCGTGAACGAAGACAAATGTTAGTATACGGAAAAATAAAGTGTAATAAAGAAATATTTGATCTATCTGACAGCTGATGTACTTATGGTATAAGTGAATAAATAAAATAAAAATGCTTTTCCTAAATTGATTTTTAATTTTGATAAAATGGTCAAATGTAGCCATTAATAAATTAGATTTGGTAATAAATACAAAAAATGCGTTTTATTATAACAAATGAGTTGAGGTAAAATAAACTCAATGTTTTTATATTAATCTGTTAATAAATGCATTTTTTTATTTATTATTGAGTCCAATAAATTAATGGTTATTAAAAAAAAAATTCCTTGTAATGAAAAAAAAATGAAAAAATTTTAAACTTCACCAAGACTCGAACACGAGCCCACCGCATGACAAACGGCAACCTTACCGCCTGCGCTACAGCGCTCACTTGATGTACCAAGAGCAAAACAGCCTTTTAAAGACTGACTACAATTCTTTCACTAACTCGTCATAAACGATTAAGAATTAGCTGTAATAATAAATACATTTATCTACATAGCATTATTGTACTAAATTTATTGTTTTTAATTTGAAGCATACATTTTGCATGAAGATATGATAATTTAAAACCATTCAGTACTCTATATACAAAACTATTCATATGCTCAACTATCATAAATTAATTAAGTAATATTATAATATTTGTTATATGTAGTCGAATAACTATGATAAACCAGCATATGAATAGTTTTGTATTTAAAGTATTGCATGAACATCCTTAAAGTATCGTATCTTCATGTAAAATGTATGCTTCAAATTAAAAACATAATAAATTTAGTGCAATAATGCTGTGGAGATAAATGTATTTATTATTGCAGCTAATTCTTGATCGTTTATGACGAGTTAGTGAAAGAATTGTAGTCAGTCTTTAAAAGGCTGTTTTGCTCTTGGTACATCAAGTGAGCGCTGTAGCGCAGGTGGTAAGGTTGTCGTTTGTCATGCGGTGGGCTCGTGTTCGAGTCTTGGTGAAGTTTAAAATTTTTTCATTTTTTTTTTCCTTACAAGGAATTTTTTTTTTAATAACCATTAATTTATTGGACTCAATAATAAATAAAAAACTGCATTTGTTAACAGATTAATATAAAAACATTGAGTTTATTTTACCTCAACTCATTTGTTATAATAAAACGCATTTTCTGTATTTATTACCAAATCTAATTAATTAATGGCTACATTTGACCATTTTATCAATATTACAAATCAATTTAGGAAAAGCATTTTTATTTGCTTTGAGTTTTTAGGTAAACGCAGCACCACTTCACACGGATAACACGTAAAAATGTCACGGTTAGCGGTAGTCGCTCTTCTTCTAAAGCCAATGTTGCCTGAAGTCCAAATCACACCTATGCTCTCCAGGCATAGTTGTGTTTGTACCGCTTCCCTTTAAATTTTCTATACTCCTGCTGGCTAGCGCTTATCTTCATTTTTGTTGCTAAAAGCTTGATTCTGGCATCACTGCCGTGTGGAACTATTAGTTTGCTAATAAAAGCAGAGGCTTAATTTTAAGAGATTGCAACATATAGTAATTAATATAGATACAATTGTAAAAAGAAAACAAAAATTTTATTTTACATATATTAACTTTAAATAAAATCCCACAAAGTACTGTAAAATATCTAACATATTATATTATATATCTAATCTGTCAGCTTCTTTATTTTAATATTCATCTCAATTATCACAGTTTGATCCTCAGCGATGACACAGTAACCACATTATGGTGAACCTATTCTTTTTTTTTTAATGTTCGATCCACATAGCTTCATCCTCAGCAGTGATACAGTAAACACACGTACATTACTATAATTTAATCTGAAACAAAATCCCACAAAGTACTATAAAACATCTTACATTTTATATTATATATCTATTCTGTCATTTTCTTTATTTATTATTGTATTTACCCAAAATGCTGACTCATTTATTTTAATGTCTGTCTCAATTAACACAGTTTGATCCTCATCAGCGATGACACAGAAACAACATTATGGTGAATCTATTCCTTTTGTTTTAATGTTCAATCCACATAGCTCCATTCTCAGCATTGACATAGTAAACACTTTACAATAATTTAATCTGAAACAAAATCCCAAAAAGTACTATATAAAATCTTACATTTGAAATTACAAATGTAATCTGTCAGCTTCTTTATTTGTATCGTATTTACCCAATGTGTTGACTTGTTTATTTTAATATTCATCTCAATTAACACAGTTTGATCCTCAGCGATGACACAGTAACCATAATATGGTGAATCTATTCCTTTCATTTTAATGTTCAATCCACATAGCTCCATCCTCAGTAGTGACATAGTAAACACATTACTATAATTTAATCTGAAATAAAATCCCAGAAAGTACTATAAAATATCTTACATTTTATATTATATATCTAATTTGTCAGCTTCTTTATTTATTATTGTATTTACCCAGTTTTTTCACTCGTTTATTTTATTATCCGTCTCAATTAACATAGTTTGAATCTCAACGATGACACAATAACCACATTATGTTTAGTCTATTCCTTTATTTTAATTTTGAAAATCTGCATAGCTCCATCCTCAGCACAGTGACATAGTAAACACATTACTATAATTTAATCTGAAATAAAATCCCATAAAGTACCACAAAATATTTATATCTTACATTTTATATTATAAAATTTATTGTTATACTTATCTAAAATGTTCAGTCCTTTATATACTTTTAAAAATTATTTTTATGTACATTTTACAAATTTCGTCACTTTATTTATTCACTTATACCATCAGTACATCAGCTGTCAGTAAGATTAAAACTGTCACTTTATTTCTTTATATTACTTTATAACTTGTGGTATGTATATACTAACATTTGTCTTGGCTCACGGACCATGCATTATGTATTTTGAAATTAGTAATTAGAAATATCTATATTGCGGTCCCTCTACAGTCTCTACCCTCTGACGTATTTCCGCCGACCAGTAGTACATATCAGCAGCGACTATAGCGTAGTACCCAAAATAGTACTACGCTATAGGATATGTCGCTTTTGGGTACTACGGTAGTACCGAAAGTACTACACTTGGCAACCTTGATACACAGCTGAAGTCATCACTATGTATGAACTGTCAATGGTGTGACACACAATGATCTGTCGGCATGAGCAATCTCCCCCCTGATGTGTGTGTGGCCCCTAATCTCTGATAGTAACTAATTGCAGTTGTTCGCTAATATCCTATTAATTGTTGTTATATATTTCCCAATAAATTAGCATTTATAATCCAAAACTCTTTATGCTTTCAACTTTAATCTAATTCCAGGTCGACTAATTCGTTACCTAATATTCCTTTGTACCCTGGTACTCAAACAAATTAGTATATTAAACTGGGGCACGATTCTTGAAACTGTGATCTTATAGATCTCCTATGCGATAGTCAATAAAATATATTTTCGCATACGAAATTTAGGATCATATAGCTTCAAGAATCGGTACCCTGGAGTTTTGATTTAGAATTCAAATAAAAATAAATTAATCTGCGCATTCAAGGAAGAAAATAGTCTCGTGTATATAATTGTATAGTAATATTAATTTTATATAAATGTAGCTATAATTGAATTTTTAACAATTATAAAAAGTATTTTAGAATCTTAATTTTTAGAATTTTTACAACTAATTTAAAAAAAACATAGCTTGTAGACTAAATGTTTATGAATTAAATTATTTTATTTCCTATTAAAATAAATATTAAATAATCATGAGACTTAAAAAAAAATACTTTTTCTTCAACAAATTGTCATTGTTTTACAAAATTAAGTTCAAATTTATAAACTTATCTATTCTAAGTATTTTACGCATGTCACCAAAGCTTTATGATATTTTAATGTTATTTCCTAAATAACTTAAATGTTTCATAATCTTTTGAAATATATAGAGCAATTACTGAACTAAAAATTAATTAAATAATTAGCATTCTAAATCCGATAAAGAAAGTGAACTTATTAGCAAACTTCGTTCATATACAAGATACTGGGCCTATATAATTTCGTACAAACATATAACAGTAATAAAATAGCATACAATATATTAGTTAATTTATAGCCCTACCATCTTATTTAGTAAAGGCAAAATTAAGCATTGCGTTATCTGCATTATGGCAATTAAATTATTCGGTAACCCAAATATATACACTCTTTCGGCGTCCCTCATACTTGTAGCGAAAGTGGTGAGCCTTCCAGGATTCAAATCTATTTGATCTGTAGTTGACAATAACATACATAACAAAAAATTAAGGTTTAATTATCGATCTTATCTTTATAAATAAATAATATTTACCAAAATGGATTACAGCAGATAACTTCGTTTTTAAGTCGGACTTCAGCATTTCATTAGTGTGTGGTTCAGTAGGCACTATACATATGAGAATGTCCACGTCCTTAATTGCATTTGTGTAATCTTCTTCTTTTGTGTAGGTACTAGAAAATACAATAAAATTTAATGAAGCCAGTAGAGTAATTAACAGCTAGATCACCAAATAATTTTATAATAACTTACGTGTTTCTATATCCTCCAAGAGGTTCGTTGTACACGCGTATAATACCCTTATTAGTAGAATTAAAACCATTTTCCTTTAAAAATGACATTTGTGCTACAATATTATATTTATTCTTTACGTTAGTGCAACCCTCAATTTCAATTATGCCAATCTTTGGTTTTTTGTAAACGGTAATATTCTCTTGCGGGTCAATAGCAATGAGTAGAGTTACAATATTTTCTATTGTAATTTTTGTTTTCCTAGGTAATACCAACTCATTTTTTTTAATGTCATCGCCAACGGACCTATAAAAACGGTATTAATATAGCGATATACAAAAATTTAAATCTACTACATAATCACACTTACTTAATATTTTGCCCGAGCTTTGGTTCAACCAATATATCAACACTTCTCGTATTATTCGATGGTTCTCTAACTTTGGTGTCCTTAACTTCGACCACGGCGGCTACTTCTAAAATTCGCGAATATTAATTAGTACTAATAGATTCTAAAGAAATCTTTATTTGGATAGTACGAATCATGATTTTCTTACGATCAGAAAGTGTTGTTCCTTCGGTTACCAATCTACACAGGTCATGGGATGTATCCTGAAAATAAATAAGATTAATGAAAATTATTTCTGCTTACAGTATAGTATAGTCCTTTTAAGTTACCTTAGTATTATGAGTAAGCGTTAGCTTCCTCGAAATATCCCCATCTGCAGCATACACTGCAAAGCCATATATTAAAGATTCTTTGCAGTTTGGAACGTCACGTTCTGAGAAAATGTCATTTTTAATGACTCTGTTAAAAACATCTTCAACTTCCATAACTTCCGAGTCCATTAAAATTGCACGATCGAGAACTAGTGTTTTCGCTTCATAACGATATTGATGATAAGAGTTCCCTTATTTCTTCTGAATCATTAATCGTATCATACTCTATTTTTTTTGTTGGCGAATGTTTAAATGTTTTATCTATTTTTGCTTCGCTATCATTAAGCACGTCTACCGCATACTTTATAGCAGGCGTAAATTCTATTACGTGTTCCTTCAGATTTGCCTATAGGGAACATTGTCCATTTTCCAGCTATATGGTCTGAGCCAAGTCTGCTGTATAGAGATATTAGGACAGCCAAACTTGCTGTATAAGAGAGTAGTGCCTCGACGGCCGTATATACATGTCATTATCTACTTTTTTGTGTACTTGCCGTCGAGACACTACCGTGTCTCTTGATTTATATCTTTTTAGATTTCTTGATTGGTTAAAATTTAGCGTTTTTCTTAAATGTTCATAACAATTTGATGAAAACGATTTGGAACCCAACTAAACCGTTAACGGGATCCCTCACGCCTACTTTATCGACAGTTCAAGTCAATAAACAATTAGTTTAATAAAATTCAAATGCGAAGCAAATTGAAAAATCCGGCGCTTGTAGGACAATGTGCCAGTCCTAATTAGTCAAACGAACTTTTAAAACACTCAAATTAGTTGGAAAATAACGCTGTACCATTGTGCCACGTTCTTGAAGAGAGGTTACTTTTAGTTATTTCCACTTCAAAAACGCGGGACAGTGGTACATCGTTATTCTTCATCCGATTTGAGTTTTTTAAGCTCGATTGACTCGTTAGAATTGGCACCTTGTCATAAAGAAGCCCGTTTTTGCAATTTGCTTCGCATTTTACTTTTATTAAACGAATTGTTTATTAACTTGTACTGTCGGTAAAGCACGCGTGAGGGATCCAGTTAAGGTAAAGGGATCACCAGGTGGTCCCACCCTTGTAGGTTATGTTTGGAATCTCTACTATATTTAGAGAATTATTCTTAAGTGTTCAATAATATTATGTTGAATAGATAACAATTAAGTATTATAATTTCTTTGATCGACAGTCGTGCTTTGATCAGGATTAAATAGATAATTACGGATGATTTCGCGACTTGCATATCGGTTTGCTCCTAGATTGTGATAGGCATGGTTCGATGACGGATGACACATTCATAGGTGAAGTGGGGCGGGGCAGCGTTATAGTTCCTCAAAAAATCTCTTACGGCCGTATTCATAGTCGGTCCTTAAGGAGCTCCTTAGATTAAGGACGCCTTATCTAGGAATTTTTATTTTAGCAAAATGGAGTTTGTCCGTAGCTGTCAAATGGCGCGGTTAACCTTCATTTTTGAATCGTAAACAAGAGTAATATTTTCGGAAAACGATTGCGGAAAAGAAGAAAGGATTTTAGTAAATAACAGAGAAGAAAAAACATTTCAGATGAGTATTAATTAATAACAAAACATGAAAATTATTGTAAATTTTTAAGGAAATATACTTTGTGATTATTTTATTTTTGTTACAGGTGAAATCCTGTTCCTGATGAGTTTCAATTAAGGAAAAAAGTACTTATAGATCAATAAATGAAAAAGCATTAAATTATAAAGCATTTCTGTGTAGTCCAGTCATTTCAATAATTATGACATAATGTTATAACAGTGAATGTGTAAGCGATTGGTGTATATACAACCAAGTTTTATTATAAATTAGTAATGATGTACAATAATGTTTTGATTGCTATTATTATAAATTAAAGCTAGTTCATTAACCTATTATTTATATTTCTACCCTTTTTCCAAATTCTATATACACATAGTACGTAATTACATATTCCCATATTAGTCATATATTCTTTAAATTACTAATAAAATTACCAAAATTTTATATTTGTAGAGCATAACTGTTTGTTGCAATGATTTTTATTATTCGATCAATGTAAGACAAATTGCAAAGGGTTTCTGGAAATGTCTTATTGATCCACCACATCTTTCCACATCTTGTATGACATCTATTTTCCTCGTTAGTCCCTCTTTCTAGTTTTCAACATATACCAATATTTTTGTGCTATTGTTAAATACACTTGGATACGGCTATTCTATTAACTAACAGATTTTATAAATATTAAGATGATTGGTAAACCATTGTTCTATTAAATTTGAAAAATGGACACTTGAATTATTGTGCTTATAATGTTTGGCACCTCTTCCATAGGATATCTTCTCTTTACATTTGAGAGGATGTTGTTCTCCAATACATTTAAATGTACTTCTGAATGCTTTTTGTTTTTAGCTTCAAATAATTATCCAACTTCACATTTGGATATACATCCTCAATATATGATACATATTTTGTTACTCCTATTTGTTTGTGAAATTCATTTGTTCTAAAATCTTAATTTATCTTTTTACTAGATATATATTATATCATTTTCAAAGAATTGATATGCCTTTCTATCAATCCTAACAACATCATAATAGATGTAATGAAATAAGTATTCTATATTCAAAATGGATATCCATGCGTGTAGTTGGAAAACTATTTGAAGCTGAAAACAAGATGAACTCAACAGTATACAAATACCTTTTAAAGAACTTTATTTTCACAAGTATTGTAAGAACATATCTCGCAGAAAAGATGCCAAATTTTAATAGTATCATTCAAATGTCCATTTTACAAATTAAACAAGATAATGGTTTAGCAATCATTTCAACTATTACAAAAATAATTGCAGATCAGCAGTATTATCAGATCTGTGTGTATGTATAAATGATTAGAAAATTAATGTTATATGTTATAGACCAGAAGAAAATAGTGCAACGGAGCCAAATAAATGTCACACAAGATGTGGAAGGATGTGGTGGATCAATAAAACATTAGCAGAAACCCTATGCAACTCGTCTTACACTGATCGAATAATAAAAATCATTGCAACAAACAGTTATGCTCTACAAATATAAAATTGTGGTAATTTTGTTAGAAATTTAAAGAATATATGGCTAATATGAGAATATGCAATTACATACTATGTGTATATAGAATTTGGAAAAAGGGAAGAAATATAAATAATAGGTTAATTGAACTAGCTTTAATTTATAATAATAGCAATCAAAACATTATCGTACATCATTACTAATTTACAATAAAACTTGGTTGTATATACACCAATCGCTTACACATTCACTGTTATAACATTATGTCATAATTATTGAAATGACTGGACTACACAGAAATGCTTTATAATTTGATGCTTTATCATTTATTGATCTATAAGTATTTGTTTCCTTAATTGAAACTCATCAGGAACAGGATTTCACCTGTAACAAAAATAAAATAATCACAAAGTATATTTCCTTAAAAATTTACAATAATTTTTATGTTTTGATATTAATTAATACTCATCTGATATATTTTTCTTTCTCTGTTATTTATTAAAATCCTTCCTTCTTTTCTGCAATCGTTTTCTGAAAATATTATTTTTGTTTACGTTTCGAAAATAAAGGTTAACGGCACCATTTGACAGCTGTCAGCTATGACACACACTGTATAAAAGTAATATACTATAGCAAATTATGCCTATGTACCAATGCAGCCAACCATACGGCATAAAAGTTGTAAATAAAGGAATCTCATCCTCAAGGAAGCCTCAGACCTTCCTTAAAATAAGGAAGCAAAAAATCATATATATATGTAATTAAAGTATACTAAAGTAGTATTGAGCAGACTGTAGCATAAAACAATCAACCAATCACAATGAGAGATTTCAATATAGTCATCTCTATTCCCATTGTGATTGGCTCATTCCTTGCCTAGTGAATAAGGCGTCCTTAATCTAAGGAGCTCCTTAAGGACCGACTATGAATACGGCCGTAATTAGTTCCTATGGGCCAGGAGGGTTACAGATTGACATGGCTCTAACGTGACGTAACTTAGATAACTACTGGAATCGCTTGGGAATGGTGCACCTATTGAAAATATCGAGGTGCGCCAGCTTGAAAAAGTGTGCTATTTGCATAAACAATGAAAAAGTGAACAAAAATGCGAAAATTGCGTCTTTTTTCGGAAACAATCGCATATAACTCGGTAAGTGTGCATGTTAGAGAAAAAATGTATACTTATAAATTTGTTTGTTATGAAATGTTTTACGAGATAGAATTGGTCCGATATCCGTAGATTGAAATGTTCGCTGCAAAATGCTAGAAAATGCAAAAAAAATTAGGTAAAAAACAAGGTAATTTTAAATTATTTTTTTAATAATGAAAAATTAACCCAATCACGCCGTAAATGTATAGAAAAGTACTTGGCTGCAATACAAAACGAGAGCCGCAAGGCCGATTAAGATCGGATAGACAGTTTTCGCATATTGTAATTGTTAATTAACCTACCTCAACAAAAAGGCCTATTTTTTAATTTTGTGCCAGGCTCAAAGTTATGAATATTTTTTTGCGATCGCGCTTTTACACCTTCTTAGACTCTTTAAATATCATATACAATTGCTATCTTAACGATTTTTCAATTTTTAATAACTTTTTAAGTGGTTTTAAAAAGTTTGAAAATTGAAAAATCGTTAAGATAGCAATTGTATATGATATTTAAAGAGTCCAAGAAGGTGTAAAAGCGCGATCGCAAAAAAATATTCATAACTTTGAGCCTGGCACAAAATTAAAAAATAGGCCTTTTTGTTGAGGTAGGTTAATTAACAATTACAATATGCGAAAACTGTCTATCCGATCTTAATCGGCCTTGCGGCTCTCGTTTTGTATTGCAGCCAAGTACTTTTCTATACATTTACGGCGTGATTGGGTTAATTTTTCATTATTAAAAAAATAATTTAAAATTACCTTGTTTTTTACCTAATTTTTTTTGCATTTTCTAGCATTTTGCAGCGAACATTTCAATCTACGGATATCGGACCAATTCTATCTCGTAAAAAATTTCATAACAAACAAATTTATAAGTATACATTTTTTCTCTAACATGCACACTTACCGAGTTATATGCGATTGTTTCCGAAAAAAGACGCAATTTTCGCATTTTTTTTCACCTTTTCATTGTTTATGCAAATAGCACACTTTTTCAAGCTGGCGCACCTCGATATTTTCAATAGGTGCACCATTCCCAAGCGATTCCAGTAGTTATCTAAGTTACGTCACGTTAGAGCTATATTTGAAAGATTTTGTCTTAATTCTCCTGGCCTACTAGGTGGCGGTGCAATCACGACCCCACTCCATAACATGCTGCATCACGGCACCCCCCTGGAACAAAAGTTCCATAAGATTCACATTCAGTATTTGCCTGGCTAATCTACCAGTTCGTCGACAGTGTTAATAATTGTGAATATTCCTTTGGTTAACTGTAAATTATTTTAAAAATAAATAAAATAATAATGACGACCATTAAATACGGCATTTTAATCGGTGAGTTAGTTTATATGATCAAAATTTATTATTCGTATCTTGAAATATTATTTAGAATAATTATACAGTATGGTCTGCATAGTAATAGTAATCACCTAATTTAATTTCTATTCAACACTGTAAATAATGTGAAAAAATACCATTGGGTTGTATAATCACCCTGTAGGAACTGCAGTTCATATCTATGTTGTCTAGAATCTAAAAAGTGCGGTCAGCAAAGGAGCAGCCTTGTACAAATATTATTTCAGCTCTAAGGGTGAGGTTCACCAAGCCCGGCTTGGGGCTAGCCGGGCTAAACTCATACAGCTCATGTAACGGAAATTAAACTACTTTAGCCCGAAAGTATACCATATTAGCCCGACTAGCCCTCAAGCCGGACTTGGTAAACCTCATCCTAACTCACCGCTTGCTTAGTAAAGCGGCTCAAATTTAGTCAAAATCGAATTCCTTCGTTTTTCAAACTACAAGAAAGTAATACATCTCTCGTTGAAATAAGATTACGAAATAACGAAATATTCTTAAAAATGTATCTACCTACCCATACAGCACACTTGACTAAAAGTTGTCCTATAGACATCTTTTAGTCTGGTGTGCTGTATGGGATGCTTTATAATAATTTCCTTTTATTGTGTTTTATAGTGGGTGACGTCGACAACTGTATATACTCTATTGAGAATTATCAGAAGATAAAAATAACAAATAAGATTTCGAAAAATACTACGGAAATTAAATTTCATGGTATGATAGCTTGTAAAAAATTGGTTAAATGTGATGAGAATGCAATAAAGGTATTATTTATTATTATTCAACATTTAATTGTAGTAATAATTATTTCTCTTTCATATTAAAAATAAATTATTTAACTTCATTAGGATTGCTTGAATGTATGGTGCTCAGATGGACTAGCAAATGTAATTTTAGTGATAGATGAAGTTTACAATCGCACATTCAATTTAAAATCTTTTAACGCTATAAAAAGAACTGCTGCGGAAGAAGAAACAACAAATATACTCTATTCTAAATATTTATGTGGTATAAAAATTACACCAATGTCAATGCTTTCAAGGTAAAATTTTTATTTCAATTGATATTTACATTAATATTCCAAATATAATGCAAATTATATTTTCAGTGCTAATTGGGGTATAAATAATAAAACATTAATACTCAATTTACGTGTTCCACTGGAAGTTTTGAAGGAACACGTAATAGAATTCACGCCTGCTATAAAGTATGCGGTAGACGTGCTTAATGATAGCGAAGCAAAAACAGATAAAACATTTAAACATTCGCCCACAAAAAAAATAGAGTATAATACGATTAATGATTCAGAAGAAATAAGAGAAACCTTATCATCAATATCGTTACATGAAGCGAAAACACTAGTTCTC
>NW_027117159.1:0-31530 GCF_024137725.1 Prorops nasuta | reverse complement strand
CTACCTGACCCCAAGTGAGTTACCCTAGCCCCTTTATATGTACTCTCTGACCGCAAGTGAGTTATCCTAGCCGCTTTATATGTACTCCCAGACCCCAAGCGAGTTACCCCAGTCCCTTATAAGTACTCCCGGACCCCAAGAGAGTTACCCTAGCCCTTTAATAAGTACACCCTGGCCCCAAGTGAGTTACCCTGGTCCCATATAAGTACTCCCTGACCCCAAGTGAGTTATCCTAGCCCCTTTATATGTACTCTCTGACCGCAAGTGAGTTACCCTAGTCCCATAGTAGTTCTCCCTGACCACAAGTGAGTTATCCTATCACCTTTATATGTACTCCCTGACCCCAAGTGTGTTACCCTAGTCCCATATATTTACTCCCAGACCCCAAGTAGTTACCCCAGTCCCATATATGTACTCCCAGACCCCAAGTGAGTTACACTAGTACATTATAAGTACTCCTTTACCCAAAGTGAGTTACCCTAGCCCCTCTATAAGTACTCCCTGACCCCAAGTGAGTTATCCTAGCCCCTTTATATGTACTCTCTGACCGCAAGTGAGTTACCCTAGCCCCTTTATATGTACTCCCTGACCGCAAGTGAGTTACCCTAGTCTCATATATGTACTCCCAGACCCCAAGTGAGTTACACTAGTACAATATAAGTACTCCTTTACCCAAAGTGAGTTACCCTAGCCCCTTTATAAGTACTCCCTGACCCCAAGTGAGTTATCCTAGCCCCTTTATATGTACTCTCTGACCGCAAGTGAGTTATCCTAGCCCCTTTATATGTACTCTCTGACCGCAAGTGAGTTACCCTAGTCCCATATATGTACTCCCAGACCCCAAGTGAGTTACACTAGTCCAAATAAGTACTCCTTTACCCAAAGTGAGTTACCCTAGCCCCTTTATAAGTACTCCCTGACCCCAAGTGATTTACCATATCACTTTTATAAGTACTCCCTGGCCCCCAGTGAGTTATTCTAGCCTTTTATATGTACTCTCTGACCGCAAGTGAGTCACCATAGCCCCTTTATATGTACTCCCAGACCCCAAGTGAGTTACCCTAGTCCCTTATAAGTACTCACTGACCCCAAGAGAGTTACCCTAGCCCTTTAATAAGTACTCCCTGACCCTTAGTGTGTTACCCTAGTTTCATATTAGTACTCCCTGGCCCCAAGTGAGTTGCCATAGCCCCTTTATAAGTACTCCCTGACCCCAAGTGATTTATCCTAGCCCCTTTATATGTACTCTCTGACCGCAAGTGAGTTATCCTAGCCGCTTTATATGTACTCCCAGACCCCAAGTGAGTTACCCTAGTCCCTTATAAGTACTCCCTGACCCCAAGAGAGTTACCCTAGCCCTTTAATACGTACCCCCTGGCCCCAAGTGAGTTACCCTGGTCCCAAATAAGTACTCACAGACACCAAGTGAGTTACCCTAGTCCCTTAAAAGTACTCCCTGACCCCAAGTGAGTTACCATAGCCCCTTTTTAAGTACTCTCTGACCCCAAGTGAGTTACCATATCACCTTTATAAGTACTCCCTGACCCCAAGTGAGTTACCATAGCCCCTTTTTAAGTACTCTCTGACCCCAAGTGAGTTACCATATCACCTTTATAAGTACTATCTGACCCCAAGTGAGTTACCCTAGCCCCTTTATATGTACTCTCTGACCGTAAGTGAGTTATCCTAGCCGCTTTTTATGTACTCCCAGACCCCAAGCGAGTTACCCCAGTCCCTCATAAGTACTCCCGGACCCCAAGTGAGTTACCCTAGTCCCATAGTAGTACTCCCTGACCCCAAGTGAGTTACCATAGCCCCTTAATAAGTACTCCCTGACACCAAGTGAGTTACCCTAGCCCCTTTATATGTACTCTCTGGCGGCAAGTGAGTTACCCTAGTCCCATAGTAGTACTCCCTGACCCCAAGTGAGTTACCATAGCCCCTTAATAAGTACTCCCTGACCCCAAGTGAGTTACCATAGCCCCTTTTTAAGTACTCTCTGACCCCAAGTGAGTTACCATATCACCTTTATAAGTACTACCTGACCCCAAGTGAGTTACCCTAGCCCCTTTATATGTACTCTCTGACCGCAAGTGAGTTATCCTAGCCGCTTTATATGTACTCCCAGACCCCAAGCGAGTTACCCCAGTCCCTTATAAGTACTCCCGGACCCCAAGAGAGTTACCCTAGCCCTTTAATAAGTACACCCTGGCCCCAAGTGAGTTACCCTGGTCCCATATAAGTACTCCCTGACCCCAAGTGAGTTATCCTAGCCCCTTTATATGTACTCTCTGACGGCAAGTGAGTTACTCTAGGCCAATATAAGTACTCCTTTACCCAAAGTGAGTTACCCTAGCCCCTTTATAAGTACTCCCTGACCCCAAGTGAGTTACCCTAGTCCCATATATTTACTCCCAGACCCCAAGTAGTTACCCTAGTCCCATAGAAGTACTCTCTGACCGCAAGTGAGTTACCCTAATCCCATATATGTACTCCCAGACCCCAAGTGAGTTACACTAGTCCAATATAAGTACTCCTTTACCCAAACTGAGTTACCCTAGCCCCTTTATAAGTACACCCTGACCCCAAGTGAGTTACCATAGCCCCTTTATAAGTACTCTCTGACCCCAAGTGAGTTACCATAGCCCCTTTTTAAGTACTCTCTGACCCCAAGTGAGTTACCATATCACCTTTATAAGTACTACCTGACCCCAAGTGAGTTACCCTAGCCCCTTTATATGTACTCTCTGACCGCAAGTGAGTTATCCTAGCCGCTTTATATGTACTCCCAGACACCAAGCGAGTTACCCCAGTCCCTTATAAGTACTCCCGGACCCCAAGAGAGTTACCCTAGCCCTTTAATAAGTATACCCTGGCCCCAAGTGAGTTACCCTGGTCCCATATAAGTACTCCCTGACCCCAAGTGAGTTATCCTAGCCCCTATATATGTACTCTCTGACCGCAAGTGAGTTACCCTAGTCCCATAGTAGTACTCCCTGACCACAAGTGAGTTATCCTATCACCTTTATATGTACTCCCTGACCCCAAGTGTGTTACCCTAGTCCCATATATTTACTCCCAGACCCCAAGTAGTTACCCTAGTCCCATAGAAGTACTCTCTGACCGCAAGTGAGTTACCCCAGTCCCATATATGTACTCCCAGACCCCAAGTGAGTTACACTAGTACAATATAAGTACTCCTTTACCCAAAGTGAGTTACCCTAGCCCCTTTATAAGTACTCCCTGACCCCAAGTGAGTTATCCTAGCCCCTTTATATGTACTCTCTGACCGCAAGTGAGTTACCCTAGCCCCTTTATATGTACTCTCTGACCGCAAGTGAGTTACCCTAGTCCCATATATGTACTCCCAGACCCCAAGTGAGTTACACTAGTCCAAATAAGTACTCCTTTACCCAAAGTGAGTTACCCTAGCCCCTTTATAAGTACTCCCTGACCCCAAGTGATTTATCCTATCCCCTTTATATGTACTCTCTGACCGCAAGTGAGTTATCCTAGCCGCTTTATATGTACTCCCAGACCCCAAGTGAGTTACCCTAGTCCCTTATAAGTACTCCCTGACCCCAAGAGAGTTACCCTAGCCCTTTAATACGTACCCCCTGGCCCCAAGTGAGTTACCCTGGTCCCAAATAAGTACTCACAGACACCAAGTGAGTTACCATAGCCCCTTTTTAAGTACTCTCTGACCCCAAGTGAGTTACCATATCACCTTTATAAGTACTCCCTGACCCCAAGTGAGTAACCATAGCCCCTTTTTAAGTACTCTCTGACCCCAAGTGAGTTACCATATCACCTTTATAAGTACTATCTGACCCCAAGTGAGTTACCCTAGCCCCTTTATATGTACTCTCTGACCGTAAGTGAGTTATCCTAGCCGCTTTTTATGTACTCCCAGACCCCAAGCGAGTTACCCCAGTCCCTCATAAGTACTCCCGGACCCCAAGAGAGTTACCCTAGCCCTTTAATAAGTACACCCTGGCCCCAAGTGAGTTACCCTGGTCCCATATAAGTACTCCCTGACCCCAAATGAGTTATCCTAGCCCCTTTATATGTACTCTCTGACCGCAAGTGAGTTACCCTAGTCCCATAGTAGTACCCCCTGACCACAAGTGAGTTATCCTAGTACCTTTATATGTACTCTCTGACCGCAAGTGAGTTACCCTAGCCCCTTTATATGTACTCTCTGACCGCAAGTGAGTTACCCTAGTCCCATATATGTACTCCCAGACCCCAAGTGAGTTACACTAGTCCAATATAAGTACTCCTTTACCCAAAGTGAGTTACCCTAGCCCCTTTATAAGTACTCCCTGACCCCAAGTGATTTACCATATCACCTTAATAAGTACTCCCTGGCCCCCAGTGAGTTATTCTAGCCTTTTATATGTACTCTCTGACCGCAAATGAGTTACCCTAGTCCCATAGTAGTACTCCCTGATCCCAAGTGAGTTACCATAGCCCCTTTATAAGTACTCCCTGACCCCAAGTGAGTTACCATAGCCCCTTTTTAAGTACTCTCTGACCCCAAGTGAGTTACCATATCACCTTTATAAGTACTACCTGACCCCAAGTGAGTTACCCTAGCCCCTTTATATGTACTCTCTGACCGCAAGTGAGTTATCCTAGCCGCTTTATATGTACTCCCAGACCCCAAGCGAGTTACCCCAGTCCCTTATAAGTACTCCCGGACCCCAAGAGAGTTACCCTAGCCCTTTAATAAGTACACCCTGGCCCCAAGTGAGTTACCCTGGTCCCATATAAGTACTCCTGACCCCAAGTGAGTTATCCTAGCCCCTTTATATGTACTCTCTGACCGCAAGTGAGTTACCCTAGTCCCATATATTTACTCCCAGACCCCAAGTAGTTACCCTAGTCCCATAGAAGTACTCTCTGACCGCAAGTGAGTTACCCTAATCCCATATATGTACTCCCAGACCCCAAGTGAGTTACACTAGTCCAATATAAGTACTCCTTTACCCAAACTGAGTTACCCTAGCCCCTTTATAAGTACACCCTGACCCCAAGTGAGTTACCATAGCCCCTTTATAAGTACTCTCTGCCCCGAAGTGAGTTACCATAGCTCCTTTTTAAGTACTCTCTGACCCCAAGTGAGTTACCATATCACCTTTATAAGTACTATCTGACCCCAAGTGAGTTACCCTAGCCCCTTTATATGTACTCTCTGACCGTAAGTGAGTTATCCTAGCCGCTTTTTATGTACTCCCAGACCCCAAGCGAGTTACCCCAGTCCCTCATAAGTACTCCCGGACCCCAAGTGAGTTACCCTAGTCCCATAGTAGTACTCCCTGACCCCAAGTGAGTTACCATAGCCCCTTAATAAGTACTCCCTGACACCAAGTGAGTTACCCTAGCCCCTTTATATGTACTCTCTGGCGGCAAGTGAGTTACCCTAGTCCCATAGTAGTACTCCCTGACCCCAAGTGAGTTACCATAGCCCCTTAATAAGTACTCCCTGACCCCAAGTGAGTTACCATAGCCCCTTTTTAAGTACTCTCTGACCCCAAGTGAGTTACCATATCACCTTTATAAGTACTACCTGACCCCAAGTGAGTTACCCTAGCCCCTTTATATGTACTCTCTGACCGCAAGTGAGTTATCCTAGCCGCTTTATATGTACTCCCAGACCCCAAGCGAGTTACCCCAGTCCCTTATAAGTACTCCCGGACCCCAAGAGAGTTACCCTAGCCCTTTAATAAGTACACCCTGGCCCCAAGTGAGTTACCCTGGTCCCATATAAGTACTCCCTGACCCCAAGTGAGTTATCCTAGCCCCTTTATATGTACTCTCTGACGGCAAGTGAGTTACTCTAGGCCAATATAAGTACTCCTTTACCCAAAGTGAGTTACCCTAGCCCCTTTATAAGTACTCCCTGACCCCAAGTGAGTTACCCTAGTCCCATATATTTACTCCCAGACCCCAAGTAGTTACCCTAGTCCCATAGAAGTACTCTCTGACCGCAAGTGAGTTACCCTAATCCCATATATGTACTCCCAGACCCCAAGTGAGTTACACTAGTCCAATATAAGTACTCCTTTACCCAAACTGAGTTACCCTAGCCCCTTTATAAGTACACCCTGACCCCAAGTGAGTTACCATAGCCCCTTTATAAGTACTCTCTGACCCCAAGTGAGTTACCATAGCCCCTTTTTAAGTACTCTCTGACCCCAAGTGAGTTACCATATCACCTTTATAAGTACTACCTGACCCCAAGTGAGTTACCCTAGCCCCTTTATATGTACTCTCTGACCGCAAGTGAGTTATCCTAGCCGCTTTATATGTACTCCCAGACACCAAGCGAGTTACCCCAGTCCCTTATAAGTACTCCCGGACCCCAAGAGAGTTACCCTAGCCCTTTAATAAGTATACCCTGGCCCCAAGTGAGTTACCCTGGTCCCATATAAGTACTCCCTGACCCCAAGTGAGTTATCCTAGCCCCTATATATGTACTCTCTGACCGCAAGTGAGTTACCCTAGTCCCATAGTAGTACTCCCTGACCACAAGTGAGTTATCCTATCACCTTTATATGTACTCCCTGACCCCAAGTGTGTTACCCTAGTCCCATATATTTACTCCCAGACCCCAAGTAGTTACCCTAGTCCCATAGAAGTACTCTCTGACCGCAAGTGAGTTACCCCAGTCCCATATATGTACTCCCAGACCCCAAGTGAGTTACACTAGTACAATATAAGTACTCCTTTACCCAAAGTGAGTTACCCTAGCCCCTTTATAAGTACTCCCTGACCCCAAGTGAGTTATCCTAGCCCCTTTATATGTACTCTCTGACCGCAAGTGAGTTACCCTAGCCCCTTTATATGTACTCTCTGACCGCAAGTGAGTTACCCTAGTCCCATATATGTACTCCCAGACCCCAAGTGAGTTACACTAGTCCAAATAAGTACTCCTTTACCCAAAGTGAGTTACCCTAGCCCCTTTATAAGTACTCCCTGACCCCAAGTGATTTATCCTAGCCCCTTTATATGTACTCTCTGACCGCAAGTGAGTTATCCTAGCCGCTTTATATGTACTCCCAGACCCCAAGTGAGTTACCCTAGTCCCTTATAAGTACTCCCTGACCCCAAGAGAGTTACCCTAGCCCTTTAATACGTACCCCCTGGCCCCAAGTGAGTTACCCTGGTCCCAAATAAGTACTCACAGACACCAAGTGAGTTACCATAGCCCCTTTTTAAGTACTCTCTGACCCCAAGTGAGTTACCATATCACCTTTATAAGTACTCCCTGACCCCAAGTGAGTAACCATAGCCCCTTTTTAAGTACTCTCTGACCCCAAGTGAGTTACCATATCACCTTTATAAGTACTATCTGACCCCAAGTGAGTTACCCTAGCCCCTTTATATGTACTCTCTGACCGTAAGTGAGTTATCCTAGCCGCTTTTTATGTACTCCCAGACCCCAAGCGAGTTACCCCAGTCCCTCATAAGTACTCCCGGACCCCAAGAGAGTTACCCTAGCCCTTTAATAAGTACACCCTGGCCCCAAGTGAGTTACCCTGGTCCCATATAAGTACTCCCTGACCCCAAATGAGTTATCCTAGCCCCTTTATATGTACTCTCTGACCGCAAGTGAGTTACCCTAGTCCCATAGTAGTACCCCCTGACCACAAGTGAGTTATCCTAGTACCTTTATATGTACTCTCTGACCGCAAGTGAGTTACCCTAGCCCCTTTATATGTACTCTCTGACCGCAAGTGAGTTACCCTAGTCCCATATATGTACTCCCAGACCCCAAGTGAGTTACACTAGTCCAATATAAGTACTCCTTTACCCAAAGTGAGTTACCCTAGCCCCTTTATAAGTACTCCCTGACCCCAAGTGATTTACCATATCACCTTAATAAGTACTCCCTGGCCCCCAGTGAGTTATTCTAGCCTTTTATATGTACTCTCTGACCGCAAATGAGTTACCCTAGTCCCATAGTAGTACTCCCTGATCCCAAGTGAGTTACCATAGCCCCTTTATAAGTACTCCCTGACCCCAAGTGAGTTACCATAGCCCCTTTTTAAGTACTCTCTGACCCCAAGTGAGTTACCATATCACCTTTATAAGTACTACCTGACCCCAAGTGAGTTACCCTAGCCCCTTTATATGTACTCTCTGACCGCAAGTGAGTTATCCTAGCCGCTTTATATGTACTCCCAGACCCCAAGCGAGTTACCCCAGTCCCTTATAAGTACTCCCGGACCCCAAGAGAGTTACCCTAGCCCTTTAATAAGTACACCCTGGCCCCAAGTGAGTTACCCTGGTCCCATATAAGTACTCCTGACCCCAAGTGAGTTATCCTAGCCCCTTTATATGTACTCTCTGACCGCAAGTGAGTTACCCTAGTCCCATATATTTACTCCCAGACCCCAAGTAGTTACCCTAGTCCCATAGAAGTACTCTCTGACCGCAAGTGAGTTACCCTAATCCCATATATGTACTCCCAGACCCCAAGTGAGTTACACTAGTCCAATATAAGTACTCCTTTACCCAAACTGAGTTACCCTAGCCCCTTTATAAGTACACCCTGACCCCAAGTGAGTTACCATAGCCCCTTTATAAGTACTCTCTGCCCCGAAGTGAGTTACCATAGCTCCTTTTTAAGTACTCTCTGACCCCAAGTGAGTTACCATATCACCTTTATAAGTACTACCTGACCCCAAGTGAGTTACCCTAGCCCCTTTATATGTACTCTCTGACCGCAAGTGAGTTATCCTAGCCGCTTTATATGTACTCCCAGACACCAAGCGAGTTACCCCAGTCCCTTATAAGTACTCCCGGACCCCAAGAGAGTTACCCTAGCCCTTTAATAAGTATACCCTGGCCCCAAGTGAGTTACCCTGGTCCCATATAAGTACTCCCTGACCCCAAGTGAGTTATCCTAGCCCCTATATATGTACTCTCTGACCGCAAGTGAGTTACCCTAGTCCCATAGTAGTACTCCCTGACCACAAGTGAGTTATCCTATCACCTTTATATGTACTCCCTGACCCCAAGTGTGTTACCCTAGTCCCATATATTTACTCCCAGACCCCAAGTAGTTACCCTAGTCCCATAGAAGTACTCTCTGACCGCAAGTGAGTTACCCCAGTCCCATATATGTACTCCCAGACCCCAAGTGAGTTACACTAGTACAATATAAGTACTCCTTTACCCAAAGTGAGTTACCCTAACCCCTTTATAAGTACTCCCTGACCCCAAGTGAGTTATCCTAGCCCCTTTATATGTACTCTCTGACCGCAAGTGAGTTACCCTAGCCCCTTTATATGTACTCTCTGACCGCAAGTGAGTTACCCTAGTCCCATATATGTACTCCCAGACCCCAAGTGAGTTACACTAGTCCAAATAAGTACTCCTTTACCCAAAGTGAGTTACCCTAGCCCCTTTATAAGTACTCCCTGACCCCAAGTGATTTATCCTAGCCCCTTTATATGTACTCTCTGCCGCAAGTGAGTTATCCTAGCCGCTTTATATGTACTCCCAGACCCCAAGTGAGTTACCCTAGTCCCTTATAAGTACTCCCTGACCCCAAGAGAGTTACCCTAGCCCTTTAATACGTACCCCCTGGCCCCAAGTGAGTTACCCTGGTCCCAAATAAGTACTCACAGACACCAAGTGAGTTACCCTAGTCCCTTAAAAGTACTCCCTGACACCAAGTGAGTTACCATAGCCCCTTTTTAAGTACTCTCTGACCCCAAGTGAGTTACCATATCACCTTTATAAGTACTCCCTGACCACAAGTGAGTTACCATAGCCCCTTTTTAAGTACTCTCTGACCCCAAGTGAGTTACCATATCACCTTTATAAGTACTATCTGACCCCAAGTGAGTTACCCTAGCCCCTTTATATGTACTCTCTGACCGTAAGTGAGTTATCCTAGCCGCTTTTTATGTACTCCCAGACCCCAAGCGAGTTACCCCAGTCCCTCATAAGTACTCCCGGACCCCAAGAGAGTTACCCTAGCCCTTTAATAAGTACACCCTAGCCCCAAGTGAGTTACCCTGGTCCCATATAAGTACTCCCTGACCCCAAGTGAGTTATCCTAGCCCCTTTATATGTACTCTCCGACCGCAAGTGAGTTACCCTAGTCCCATAGTAGTACCCCCTGACCACAAGTGAGTTATCCTAGTACCTTTATATGTACTCTCTGACCGCAAGTGAGTTACCCTAGCCCCTTTATATGTACTCTCTGACCGCAAGTGAGTTACCCTAGTCCCATATATGTACTCCCAGACCCCAAGTGAGTTACACTAGTCCAATATAAGTACTCCTTTACCCAAAGTGAGTTACCCTAGCCCCTTTATAAGTACTCCCTGACCCCAAGTGATTTACCATATCACCTTAATAAGTACTCCCTGGCCCCCAGTGAGTTATTCTAGCCTTTTATATGTACTCTCTGACCGCAAATGAGTTACCCTAGTCCCATAGTAGTACTCCCTGATCCCAAGTGAGTTACCATAGCCCCTTTATAAGTACTCCCTGACCCCAAGTGAGTTACCATAGCCCCTTTTTAAGTACTCTCTGACCCCAAGTGAGTTACCATATCACCTTTATAAGTACTACCTGACCCCAAGTGAGTTACCCTAGCCCCTTTATATGTACTCTCTGACCGCAAGTGAGTTATCCTAGCCGCTTTATATGTACTCCCAGACCCCAAGCGAGTTACCCCAGTCCCTTATAAGTACTCCCGGACCCCAAGAGAGTTACCCTAGCCCTTTAATAAGTACACCCTGGCCCCAAGTGAGTTACCCTGGTCCCATATAAGTACTCCTGACCCCAAGTGAGTTATCCTAGCCCCTTTATATGTACTCTCTGACCGCAAGTGAGTTATCCTAGACCCTTTATATGTACTCTCTGACCGCAAGTGAGTTATCCTAGCCCCTTTATAAGTACTACCTGACACCAAGTGTGTTACCCTAGTATCATATATGTATTCCCTGAACACAAGTGAGTTACCTTAGTCCTATAGAGGTACTCCCTGACCCAAAATGAGTCACCGTAGCACCTTCATAAGTTCTCCCTGACCCCAAGTGTGTTACCTTAGTCCCATAAATGTACTCCCTGACCCCAAGTGAGTTATCCTAGCCCCTTTATATGTACTCTCTGACCGCAAGTGAGTTACCCTAGCCCCTTTATATGTACTCTCTGACCGGAAGTGAGTTATCCTAGCGCCTTTATATGTACTCCCTGACCCCAAGTGAGATATCCTAGCTCCTTTATATGTACTCTCTGACCGCAAGTGAGTTATCCTAACCCCTTTATAAGTACCCCTTGACCCCAAGTGTGTTACCCTAGTGTCATATTAGTACTCCCTGGCCCCAAGTGAGTTACCATAGCCCCTTTATAAGTACTCCCTGACCCCAAGTGAGTTATCCTAGCCGCTTTATATGTACTCCCAGACCCCAAGTAGTTACCCTAGTCCCTTATAAGTACTCCCTGACCCCAAGAGAGTTACTCTAGCCCTTTAATAAGTACACCCTGGCCCCAAGTGAGTTATCCTAGCCGCTTTATATGTACTCCCAGACCCGAAGTGAGTTACCCTATTCCCTTATAAGTACTCCCTGACCCCAAGAGAGTTACCTTAGTCCCATAAATGTACTCCCTGACCCCAAGTGAGTTATCCTAGCCCCTTTATATGTTCTCTCTGACAGCAAGTGAGTTATCCTAGCCCCTTTATAAGTACTCCCTGAACCCAAGTGTGTTACCCTAGTTTTATATTAGTACTCCCTTGCCCCAAGTGAGTTACCATAGCCCCTTTATAAGTACTCCCTGACCCCAAGTGAGTTATCCTAGCCCCTTTATATTTACTCTCTGACCGCAAGTGAGCTACCCTATCCCCTTTATATGTACTCCCTGGCCTCAAGTGAGTTATCCTAGCCGCTTTATATGTACTCCCAGACCCCAAGTGAGTTACCCTAGTCCCTTATAAGTACTCCCTGACCCCAAGAGAGTTACCTTAGTCCCATAAATGTACTCCCTGACCCCAAGTGAGTTATCCTAGCCCCATTATATGTACTCTCTGACAGCAAGTGAGTTATCCTAGCCCCTTTATATGTACTCCCTGACCACAAGTGAGTTATCCTAGCCCCTTTATATGTACTCTCTGACCGCAAGTGAGTTATCCTAGCCCCTTTATAAGTACTCCCTGACCCCAAGTGTGTTACCCTAGTGTCATATTAGTACTCCCTGGCCCCAAATGAGTTACCATAGCCCCTTTATAAGTACTCCCTTACCGCAAGTGAGTCACCCTAGCCCCTTTATATGTACTCTCTGTCCGCAAGTGAGTTATCCTAACCCCTTTATAAGTACTCCCTGACCCCAAGTGTGTTACCCTAGTGTCATATTAGTACTCCCTGGCCCCAAGTGAGTTACCATAGCCCCTTTATAAGTACTCCCTGACCCCAAGTGAGTTATCCTAGCCGCTTTATATGTACTCCCAGACCCCAAGTAGTTACCCTAGTCCCTTATAAGTACTCCCTGACCCCAAGAGAGTTACCCTAGCCCTTTAATAAGTACACCCTGGCCCCAAGTGAGTTATCCTAGCCGCTTTATATGTACTCCCAGACCCCAAGCGAGTTACCCAAGTCCCTTATAAGTACTCCCTGACCCCAAGAGAGTTACCTTAGTCCCATAAATGTACTCCCTGACCCCAAGTGAGTTATCCTAGCCCCTTTATATGTACTCTCTGACAGCAAGTGAGTTATCCTAGCCCCTTTATATGTACTCCCTGACCACAAGTGAGTTATCCTAGCCCCTTTATATGTACTCTCTGACCGCAAGTGAGTTATCCTAGCCCCTTTATAAGTACTCCCTGACCCCAAGTGTGTTACCCTAGTGTCATATTAGTACTCCCTGGCCCCAAATGAGTTACCATAGCCCCTTTATAAGTACTCCCTTACCGCAAGTGAGTCACCCTAGCCCCTTTATATGTACTCTCTGTCCGCAAGTGAGTTACCCTAGCCCATTTATATGTACTCTCTGACCGCAAGTGAGTTATCCTAGTCCCTTTATATGTACTACCTGACCCCAAGTGAGTTATTCTAGCCCCTTTATATGTACTCTCTGACCGCAAGTGAGTTATCCTAGCCCCTTTATAAGTACTCCCTGACCCCAAGTGTGTTACCCTAGTGTCATATTAGTACTCCCTGGCCCCAAATGAGTTACCATAGCCGCTTTATAAGTACTCCCTGACCCCAAGTGATTTATCCTAGCCCCTTTATATGTACTCTCTGACCGCAAGTGAGTTATCCTAGCCCCTTTATATGTACTCTCTGACCGCAAGTGAGTTACCTTAGTCCCATAAATGTACTCCCTGACCCCAAGTGAGTTATCCTAGCCCCTTTATATGTACTCTCTGACAGCAAGTGAGTTATCCTAGCCCCTTTATAAGTAGTCCCTGACCCCAAGTGTGTTACCCTAGTGTCATATTAGTACTCCCTGGACCCAAATGAGTTACAATAGCCCCTTTATAAGTACTCCCTGACCACAAGTGAGTTATCCTAGCCCCTTTATAAGTACTACCTGACCCCAAGTGTCTTACCCTAGCATCATATATGTATTCCCTGAACACAAGTGAGTTACCTTAGTCCCATAGAGGTACTCCCTGACCCAAAATGAGTCACCGTAGCACCTTCATAAGTTCTCCCTGACCCCAAGTGTGTTACCTTAGTCCCATAAATGTACTCCCTGACCCCAAGTGAGTTATCCTAGCCCCTTTATATGTACTCTCTGACCGCAAGTGAGTTACCCTAGCCCCTTTATATGTACTCTCTGACCGGAAGTGAGTTATCCTAGCGCCTTTATATGTACTCCCTGACCCCAAGTGAGATATCCTAGCTCCTTTATATGTACTCTCTGACCGCAAGTGAGTTATCCTAACCCCTTTATAAGTACCCCTTGACCCCAAGTGTGTTACCCTAGTGTCATATTAGTACTCCCTGGCCCCAAGTGAGTTACCATAGCCCCTTTATAAGTACTCCCTGACCCCAAGTGAGTTATCCTAGCCGCTTTATATGTACTCCCAGACCCCAAGTAGTTACCCTAGTCCCTTATAAGTACTCCCTGACCCCAAGAGAGTTACTCTAGCCCTTTAATAAGTACACCCTGGCCCCAAGTGAGTTATCCTAGCCGCTTTATATGTACTCCCAGACCCGAAGTGAGTTACCCTAGTCCCTTATAAGTACTCCCTGACCCCAAGAGAGTTACCTTAGTCCCATAAATGTACTCCCTGACCCCAAGTGAGTTATCCTAGCCCCTTTATATGTTCTCTCTGACAGCAAGTGAGTTATCCTAGCCCCTTTATAAGTACTCCCTGAACCCAAGTGTGTTACCCTAGTTTTATATTAGTACTCCCTGGCCCCAAGTGAGTTACCATAGCCCCTTTATAAGTACTCCCTGACCCCAAGTGAGTTATCCTAGCCCCTTTATATTTACTCTCTGACCGCAAGTGAGCTACCCTATCCCCTTTATATGTACTCCCTGGCCTCAAGTGAGTTATCCTAGCCGCTTTATATGTACTCCCAGACCCCAAGTGAGTTACCCTAGTCCCTTATAAGTACTCCCTGACCCCAAGAGAGTTACCTTAGTCCCATAAATGTACTCCCTGACCCCAAGTGAGTTATCCTAGCCCCATTATATGTACTCTCTGACAGCAAGTGAGTTATCCTAGCCCCTTTATATGTACTCCCTGACCACAAGTGAGTTATCCTAGCCCCTTTATATGTACTCTCTGACCGCTAGTGAGTTATCCTAGCCCCTTTATAAGTACTCCCTGACCCCAAGTGTGTTACCCTAGTGTCATATTAGTACTCCCTGGCCCCAAATGAGTTACCATAACCCCTTTATAAGTACTCCCTTACCGCAAGTGAGTCACCCTAGCCCCTTTATATGTACTCTCTGTCCGCAAGTGAGTTATCCTAACCCCTTTATAAGTACTCCCTGACCCCAAGTGTGTTACCCTAGTGTCATATTAGTACTCCCTGGCCCCAAGTGAGTTACCATAGCCCCTTTATAAGTACTCCCTGACCCCAAGTGAGTTATCCTAGCCGCTTTATATGTACTCCCAGACCCCAAGTAGTTACCCTAGTCCCTTATAAGTACTCCCTGACCCCAAGAGAGTTACCCTAGCCCTTTAATAAGTACACCCTGGCCCCAAGTGAGTTATCCTAGCCGCTTTATATGTACTCCCAGACCCCAAGTGAGTTATCCTAGTCCCTTATAAGTACTCCCTGACCCCAAGAGAGTTACCTTAGTCCCATAAATGTACTCCCTGACCCCAAGTGAGTTATCCTAGCCCCTTTATATGTACTCTCTGACAGCAAGTGAGTTATCCTAGCCCCTTTATATGTACTCCCTGACCACAAGTGAGTTATCCTAGCCCCTTTATATGTACTCTCTGACCGCAAGTGAGTTATCCTAGCCCCTTTATAAGTACTCCCTGACCCCAAGTGTGTTACCCTAGTGTCATATTAGTACTCCCTGGCCCCAAATGAGTTACCATAGCCCCTTTATAAGTACTCCCTTACCGCAAGTGAGTCACCCTAGCCCCTTTATATGTACTCTCTGTCCGCAAGTGAGTTACCCTAGCCCATTTATATGTACCCTCTGACCGCAAGTGAGTTATCCTAGTCCCTTTATATGTACTACCTGACCCCAAGTGAGTTATTCTAGCCCCTTTATATGTACTCTCTGACCGCAAGTGAGTTATCCTAGCCACTTTATAAGTACTCCCTGACCCCAAGTGTGTTACCCTAGTGTCATATTAGTACTCCCTGGCCCCAAATGAGTTACCATAGCCGCTTTATAAGTACTCCCTGACCCCAAGTGAGTTATCCTAGCCCCTTTATATGTACTCTCTGACCGCAAGTGAGTTATCCTAGCCCCTTTATATGTACTCTCTGACCGCAAGTGAGTTACCTTAGTCCCATAAATGTACTCCCTGACCCCAAGTGAGTTATCCTAGCCCCTTTATATGTACTCTCTGACAGCAAGTGAGTTATCCTAGCCCCTTTATAAGTAGTCCCTGACCCCAAGTGTGTTACCCTAGTGTCATATTAGTACTCCCTGGACCCAAATGAGTTACAATAGCCCCTTTATAAGTACTCCCTGACCACAAGTGAGTTATCCTAGCCCCTTTATAAGTACTACCTGACCCCAAGTGTCTTACCCTAGCATCATATATGTATTCCCTGAACACAAGTGAGTTACCTTAGTCCCATAGAGGTACTCCCTGACCCAAAATGAGTCACCGTAGCACCTTCATAAGTTCTCCCTGACCCCAAGTGTGTTACCTTAGTCCCATAAATGTACTCCCTGACCCCAAGTGAGTTATCCTAGCCCCTTTATATGTACTCTCTGACCGCAAGTGAGTTACCCTAGCCCCTTTATATGTACTCTCTGACCGGAAGTGAGTTATCCTAGCGCCTTTATATGTACTCCCTGACCCCAAGTGAGATATCCTAGCCCCTTTATATGTACTCTCTGACCGCAAGTAAGTTATCCTAACCCCTTTATAAGTACTCCTTGACCCCAAGTGTGTTACCCTAGTGTCATATTAGTACTCCCTGGCCCCAAGTGAGTTACCATAGCCCCTTTATAAGTACTCCCTTACCCCAAGTGAGTTATCCTAGCCGCTTTATATGTACTCCCAGACCCCAAGTAGTTACCCTAGTCCCTTATAAGTACTCCCTGACCCCAAGAGAGTTACTCTAGCCCTTTAATAAGTACACCCTGGCCCAAGTGAGTTATCCTAGCCGCTTTATATGTACTCCCAGACCCGAAGTGAGTTACCCTAGTCCCTTATAAGTACTCCCTGACCCCAAGAGAGTTACCTTAGTCCCATAAATGTACTCCCTGACACCAAGTGAGTTATCCTAGCCCCTTTATATGTACTCTCTGACAGCAAGTGAGTTATCCTAGCCCCTTTATAAGTACTCCCTGACCCCAAGTGAGTTACCATAGCCCCTTTATAAGTACTCCCTGACCCCAAGTGAGTTATCCTAGCCCCTTTATATTTACTCTCTGACCCCAAGTGTGTTACCCTAGTGTCATATTAGTACTCCCTGGCCCCAAGTGAGTTACCATAGCCCCTTTATAAGTACTCCCTGACCCCAAGTGAGTTATCCTAGCCGCTTTATATGTACTCCCAGACCCCAAGTAGTTACCCTAGTCCCTTATAAGTACTCCCTGACCCCAAGAGAGTTACTCTAGCCCTTTAATAAGTACACCCTGGCCCAAGTGAGTTATCCTAGCCGCTTTATATGTACTCCCAGACCCGAAGTGAGTTACCCTAGTCCCTTATAAGTACTCCCTGACCCCAAGAGAGTTACCTTAGTCCCATAAATGTACTCCCTGACCCCAAGTGAGTTATCCTAGCCCCTTTATATGTACTCTCTGACAGCAAGTGAGTTATCCTAGCCCCTTTATAAGTACTCCCTGAACCCAAGTGTGTTACCCTAATTTTATATTAGTACTCCCTGACCCCAAGTGAGTTACCATAGCCTCTTTATAAGTACTCCCTGACCCCAAGTGAGTTATCCTAGCCCCTTTATATTTACTCTCTGACCCCAAGTGTGTTACCCTAGTTTCATATTAGTACTCCCTGGCCCCAAGTGAGTTACCATAGCCCCTTTATAAGTACTCCCTTACCGCAAGTGAGTCACCCTAGCCCCTTTATATGTACTCTCTGTCCGCAAGTGAGTTATCCTAACCCCTTTATAAGTACTCCCTGACCCTAAGTGTGTTACCCTAGTGTCATATTAGTACACCCTGGCCCCAAGTGAGTTACCATAGCCCCTTTATAAGTACTCCCTGACCCCAAGTGAGTTATCCTAGCCGCTTTATATGTACTCCCAGACCCCAAGTAGTTACCCTAGTCCCTTATAAGTACTCCCTGACCCCAAGAGAGTTACCCTAGCCCTTTAATAAGTACACCCTGGCCCCAAGTGAGTTATCCTAGCCGCTTTATATGTACTCCCAGACCCCAAGTGAGTTACCCTAGTCCCTTATAAGTACTCCCTGACCCCAAGAGAGTTACCTTAGTCCCATAAATGTATTCCCTGACCCCAAGTGAGTTATCCTAGCCCCTTTATATGTACTCTCTGACAGCAAGTGAGTTATCCTAGCCCCTTTATATGTACTACCTGACCACAAGTGAGTTATCCTAGCCCCTTTATATGTACTCTCTGACCGCAAGTGAGTTATCCTAGCCCCTTTATAAGTACTCCCTGACCCCAAGTGTGTTACCCTAGTGTCATATTAGTACTCCCTGGCCCCAAATGAGTTACCATAGCCGCTTTATAAGTACTCCCTGACCCCAAGTGAGTTATCCTAGCCCCTTTATATGTACTCTCTGACCGCAAGTGAGTTATCCTAGCCCCTTTATATGTACTCTCTGACCGCAAGTGAGTTACCTTAGTCCCATAAATGTACTCCCTGACCCCAAGTGAGTTATCCTAGCCCCTTTATATGTACTCTCTGACAGCAAGTGAGTCACCCTAGCCCCTTTATATGTACTCTCTGTCTGCAAGTGAGTTACCCTAGCCCATTTATATGTACTCTCTGACCGCAAGTGAGATATCCTAGTCCCTTTATATGTACTACCTGACCCCAAGTGAGTTATTCTAGCCCCTTTATATGTACTCTCTGACCGCAAGTGAGTTATCCTAGCCCCTTTATATGTACTCTCTGACCGCAAGTGAGTTACCTTAGTCCCATAAATGTACTCCCTGACCCCAAGTGAGTTATCCTAGCCCCTTTATATGTACTCTCTGACAGCAAGTGAGTTATCCTAGCCCCTTTATAAGTAGTCCCTGACCCCAAGTGTGTTACCCTAGTGTCATATTAGTACTCCCTGGACCCAAATGAGTTACAATAGCCCCTTTATAAGTACTCCCTGACCACAAGTGAGTTATCCTAGCCCCTTTATAAGTACTACCTGACCCCAAGTGTCTTACCCTAGCATCATATATGTATTCCCTGAACACAAGTGAGTTACCTTAGTCCCATAGAGGTACTCCCTGACCCAAAATGAGTCACCGTAGCACCTTCATAAGTTCTCCCTGACCCCAAGTGTGTTACCTTAGTCCCATAAATGTACTCCCTGACCCCAAGTGAGTTATCCTCGCCCCTTTATATGTACTCTCTGACCGCAAGTGAGTTACCCTAGCCCCTTTATATGTACTCTCTGACCGGAAGTGAGTTATCCTAGCGCCTTTATATGTACTCCCTGACCCCAAGTGAGATATCCTAGCCCCTTTATATGTACTCTCTGACCGCAAGTAAGTTATCCTAACCCCTTTATAAGTACTCCTTGACCCCAAGTGTGTTACCCTAGTGTCATATTAGTACTCCCTGGCCCCAAGTGAGTTACCATAGCCCCTTTATAAGTACACCCTGGCCCAAGTGAGTTATCCTAGCCGCTTTATATGTACTCCCAGACCCGAAGTGAGTTACCCTAGTCCCTTATAAGTACTCCCTGACCCCAAGAGAGTTACCTTAGTCCCATAAATGTACTCCCTGACCCCAAGTGAGTTATCCTAGCCCCTTTATATGTACTCTCTGACAGCAAGTGAGTTATCCTAGCCCCTTTATAAGTACTCCCTGAACCCAAGTGTGTTACCCTAGTTTTATATTAGTACTCCCTGACCCCAAGTGAGTTACCATAGCCCCTTTATAAGTACTCCCTGACCCCAAGTGAGTTATCCTAGCCCCTTTATATTTACTCTCTGACCGCAAGTGAGCTACCCTATCCCCTTTATATGTACTCCCTGGCCCCAAGTGAGTTATCCTAGCCGCTTTATATGTACTCCCAGACCCCAAGTGAGTTACCCTAGTCCCTTATAAGTACTCCCTGACCCCAAGAGAGTTACCTTAGTCCCATAAATGTACTCCCTGACCCAAAGTGATTTATCCTAGCCCCTTTATATGTACTCTCTGACCGCAAGTGTGTTATCCTAGCCCCTTTATATGTACTCTCTGACCGCAAGTGAGTTATCCTAGCCGCTTTATATGTACTCTCTGACCGCAAGTGAGTTATCCTAACCCCTTTGTAAGTACTCCCTGACCCCAAGTGAGTTACCATTTCACCTTTATAACTACTCCCTGACCCCAAGTGAGTTATCCTAGCCCCTTTATAAGTACTCTCTGACCGCAAGTGAGTTACCCTAGTCCCATAGTAGTACTCCCTGACCCCAAGTGAGTTACCTTAGCCCCTTTATAAGTACTCCCTGACCCCAAGTGAGTTACCATATCACCTTTATAAGTACTCCCTGACCCCAAGTGAGTTATCCTAGCCCCTTTATAAGTACTCTCTGACCGTCAAGTGAGTTACCCTAGTCCCATATTAGTACTCCCTGACCCCAAGTGAGTTACCATAGCCCCTTTATAAGTACTCCCTGACCCCAAGTGAGTTATCCTAGCCCCTTTATATGTACTCTCTGACGGCAAGTGAGTTATCCTAGTCCCATAGTAGTACTCCTTGACCCCAAGTGAGTTACCATAGCCCCTTTATAAGTACTCCCTGACCCCAAGTGAGTTATCCTAGCCCCTTTATATGTACTCTCTGACCGCAAGTGAGTTATCCTAGCCCCATTATATGTACTACCTGACCCCAAGTGTGTTACCCTAGTATCATATATGTATTCCCTGAACAGAAGTGAGTTACCTTAGTCCCATAGAGGTACTCCCTTACCCAAAATGAGTCACCGTAGCACCTTCATAAGTTCTCCCTGACCCCAAGTGTGTTACCTTAGTCCCATAAATGTACTCCCTGACCCCAAGAGAGTTACCTTAGTCCCATAAATGTACTCCCTGACCCCAAGTGAGTTATCCTAGCCCCTTTATATGTACTCTCTGACAGCAAGTGAGTTATCCTAGCCCCTTTATATGTACTCCCTGACCACAAGTGAGTTACCTTAGTCCCATAAATGTACTCCCTGACCCCAAGTGAGTTATCCTAGCCCCTTTATATGTACTCTCTGACAGCAAGTGAGTTATCCTAGCCCCTTTATAAGTAGTCCCTGACCCCAAGTGTGTTACCCTAGTGTCATATTAGTACTTCCTGGACCCAAATGAGTTACAATAGCCCCTTTATAAGTACTCCCTGAACACAAGTGATTTATCCTAGCCCGTTTATAAGTACTACCTGACCCCAAGTGTCTTACCCTAGCATCATATATGTATTCCCTGAACACAAGTGAGTTACCTTAGTCCCATAGAGGTACTCCCTGACCCAAAATGAGTCACCGTAGCACCTTCATAAGTTCTCCCTGACCCCAAGTGTGTTACCTTAGTCCCATAAATGTACTCCCTGACCCCAAGTGAGTTATCCTAGCCCCTTTATATGTACTCTCTGACCGCAAGTGAGTTACCCTAGCCCCTTTATATGTACTCTCTGACCGGAAGTGAGTTATCCTAGCGCCTTTATATGTACTCCCTGACCCCAAGTGAGATATCCTAGCTCCTTTATATGTACTCTCTGACCGCAAGTGAGTTATCCTAACCCCTTTATAAGTACCCCTTGACCCCAAGTGTGTTACCCTAGTGTCATATTAGTACTCCCTGGCCCCAAGTGAGTTACCATAGCCCCTTTATAAGTACTCCCTGACCCCAAGTGAGTTATCCTAGCCGCTTTATATGTACTCCCAGACCCCAAGTAGTTACCCTAGTCCCTTATAAGTACTCCCTGACCCCAAGAGAGTTACTCTAGCCCTTTAATAAGTACACCCTGGCCCCAAGTGAGTTATCCTAGCCGCTTTATATGTACTCCCAGACCCGAAGTGAGTTACCCTAGTCCCTTATAAGTACTCCCTGACCCCAAGAGAGTTACCTTAGTCCCATAAATGTACTCCCTGACCCCAAGTGAGTTATCCTAGCCCCTTTATATGTTCTCTCTGACAGCAAGTGAGTTATCCTAGCCCCTTTATAAGTACTCCCTGAACCCAAGTGTGTTACCCTAGTTTTATATTAGTACTCCCTGGCCCCAAGTGAGTTACCATAGCCCCTTTATAAGTACTCCCTGACCCCAAGTGAGTTATCCTAGCCCCTTTATATTTACTCTCTGACCGCAAGTGAGCTACCCTATCCCCTTTATATGTACTCCCTGGCCTCAAGTGAGTTATCCTAGCCGCTTTATATGTACTCCCAGACCCCAAGTGAGTTACCCTAGTCCCTTATAAGTACTCCCTGACCCCAAGAGAGTTACCTTAGTCCCATAAATGTACTCCCTGACCCCAAGTGAGTTATCCTAGCCCCATTATATGTACTCTCTGACAGCAAGTGAGTTATCCTAGCCCCTTTATATGTACTCCCTGACCACAAGTGAGTTATCCTAGCCCCTTTATATGTACTCTCTGACCGCAAGTGAGTTATCCTAGCCCCTTTATAAGTACTCCCTGACCCCAAGTGTGTTACCCTAGTGTCATATTAGTACTCCCTGGCCCCAAATGAGTTACCATAGCCCCTTTATAAGTACTCCCTTACCGCAAGTGAGTCACCCTAGCCCCTTTATATGTACTCTCTGTCCGCAAGTGAGTTATCCTAACCCCTTTATAAGTACTCCCTGACCCCAAGTGTGTTACCCTAGTGTCATATTAGTACTCCCTGGCCCCAAGTGAGTTACCATAGCCCCTTTATAAGTACTCCCTGACCCCAAGTGAGTTATCCTAGCCGCTTTATATGTACTCCCAGACCCCAAGTAGTTACCCTAGTCCCTTATAAGTACTCCCTGACCCCAAGAGAGTTACCCTAGCCCTTTAATAAGTACACCCTGGCCCCAAGTGAGTTATCCTAGCCGCTTTATATGTACTCCCAGACCCCAAGTGAGTTACCCTAGTCCCTTATAAGTACTCCCTGACCCCAAGAGAGTTACCTTAGTCCCATAAATGTACTCCCTGACCCCAAGTGAGTTATCCTAGCCCCTTTATATGTACTCTCTGACAGCAAGTGAGTTATCCTAGCCCCTTTATATGTACTCCCTGACCACAAGTGAGTTATCCTAGCCCCTTTATATGTACTCTCTGACCGCAAGTGAGTTATCCTAGCCCCTTTATAAGTACTCCCTGACCCCAAGTGTGTTACCCTAGTGTCATATTAGTACTCCCTGGCCCCAAATGAGTTACCATAGCCCCTTTATAAGTACTCCCTTACCGCAAGTGAGTCACCCTAGCCCCTTTATATGTACTCTCTGTCCGCAAGTGAGTTACCCTAGCCCATTTATATGTACTCTCTGACCGCAAGTGAGTTATCCTAGTCCCTTTATATGTACTACCTGACCCCAAGTGAGTTATTCTAGCCCCTTTATATGTACTCTCTGACCGCAAGTGAGTTATCCTAGCCCCTATATAAGTACTCCCTGACCCCAAGTGTGTTACCCTAGTGTCATATTAGTACTCCCTGGCCCCAAATGAGTTACCATAGCCGCTTTATAAGTACTCCCTGACCCCAAGTGAGTTATCCTAGCCCCTTTATATGTACTCTCTGACCGCAAGTGAGTTATCCTAGCCCCTTTATATGTACTCTCTGACCGCAAGTGAGTTACCTTAGTCCCATAAATGTACTCCCTGACCCCAAGTGAGTTATCCTAGCCCCTTTATATGTACTCTCTGACAGCAAGTGAGTTATCCTAGCCCCTTTATAAGTAGTCCCTGACCCCAAGAGAGTTACCTTAGTCCCATAAATGTACTCCCTGACCCCAAGTGAGTTATCCTAGCCCCTTTATATGTACTCTCTGACAGCAAGTGAGTTATCCTAGCCCCTTTATAAGTACTCCCTGAACCCAAGTGTGTTACCCTAGCCCCTTTATATGTACTCTCTGACCGGAAGTGAGTTATCCTAGCGCCTTTATATGTACTCCCTGACCCCAAGTGAGATATCCTAGCTCCTTTATATGTACTCTCTGACCGCAAGTGAGTTATCCTAACCCCTTTATAAGTACCCCTTGACCCCAAGTGTGTTACCCTAGTGTCATATTAGTACTCCCTGGCCCCAAGTGAGTTACCATAGCCCCTTTATAAGTACTCCCTGACCCCAAGTGAGTTATCCTAGCCGCTTTATATGTACTCCCAGACCCCAAGTAGTTACCCTAGTCCCTTATAAGTACTCCCTGACCCCAAGAGAGTTACTCTAGCCCTTTAATAAGTACACCCTGGCCCCAAGTGAGTTATCCTAGCCGCTTTATATGTACTCCCAGACCCGAAGTGAGTTACCCTAGTCCCTTATAAGTACTCCCTGACCCCAAGAGAGTTACCTTAGTCCCATAAATGTACTCCCTGACCCCAAGTGAGTTATCCTAGCCCCTTTATATGTTCTCTCTGACAGCAAGTGAGTTATCCTAGCCCCTTTATAAGTACTCCCTGAACCCAAGTGTGTTACCCTAGTTTTATATTAGTACTCCCTGGCCCCAAGTGAGTTACCATAGCCCCTTTATAAGTACTCCCTGACCCCAAGTGAGTTATCCTAGCCCCTTTATATTTACTCTCTGACCGCAAGTGAGCTACCCTATCCCCTTTATATGTACTCCCTGGCCTCAAGTGAGTTATCCTAGCCGCTTTATATGTACTCCCAGACCCCAAGTGAGTTACCCTAGTCCCTTATAAGTACTCCCTGTCCCCAAGAGAGTTACCTTAGTCCCATAAATGTACTCCCTGACCCCAAGTGAGTTATCCTAGCCCCATTATATGTACTCTCTGACAGCAAGTGAGTTATCCTAGCCCCTTTATATGTACTCCCTGACCACAAGTGAGTTATCCTAGCCCCTTTATATGTACTCTCTGACCGCAAGTGAGTTATCCTAGCCCCTTTATAAGTACTCCCTGACCCCAAGTGTGTTACCCTAGTGTCATATTAGTACTCCCTGGCCCCAAATGAGTTACCATAGCCCCTTTATAAGTACTCCCTTACCGCAAGTGAGTCACCCTAGCCCCTTTATATGTACTCTCTGTCCGCAAGTGAGTTATCCTAACCCCTTTATAAGTACTCCCTGACCCCAAGTGTGTTACCCTAGTGTCATATTAGTACTCCCTGGCCCCAAGTGAGTTACCATAGCCCCTTTATAAGTACTCCCTGACCCCAAGTGAGTTATCCTAGCCGCTTTATATGTACTCCCAGACCCCAAGTAGTTACCCTAGTCCCTTATAAGTACTCCCTGACCCCAAGAGAGTTACCCTAGCCCTTTAATAAGTACACCCTGGCCCCAAGTGAGTTATCCTAGCCGCTTTATATGTACTCCCAGACCCCAAGTGAGTTACCCTAGTCCCTTATAAGTACTCCCTGACCCCAAGAGAGTTACCTTAGTCCCATAAATGTACTCCCTGACCCCAAGAGAGTTACTCTAGCCCTTTAATAAGTACACCCTGGCCCCAAGTGAGTTATCCTAGCCGCTTTATATGTACTCCCAGACCCGAAGTGAGTTACCCTAGTCCCTTATAAGTACTCCCTGACCCCAAGAGAGTTACCTTAGTCCCATAAATGTACTCCCTGACCCCAAGTGAGTTATCCTAGCCCCTTTATATGTTCTCTCTGACAGCAAGTGAGTTATCCTAGCCCCTTTATAAGTACTCCCTGAACCCAAGTGTGTTACCCTAGTTTTATATTAGTACTCCCTGGCCCCAAGTGAGTTACCATAGCCCCTTTATAAGTACTCCCTGACCCCAAGTGAGTTATCCTAGCCCCTTTATATTTACTCTCTGACCGCAAGTGAGCTACCCTATCCCCTTTATATGTACTCCCTGGCCTCAAGTGAGTTATCCTAGCCGCTTTATATGTACTCCCAGACCCCAAGTGAGTTACCCTAGTCCCTTATAAGTACTCCCTGACCCCAAGAGAGTTACCTTAGTCCCATAAATGTACTCCCTGACCCCAAGTGAGTTATCCTAGCCCCATTATATGTACTCTCTGACAGCAAGTGAGTTATCCTAGCCCCTTTATATGTACTCCCTGACCACAAGTGAGTTATCCTAGCCCCTTTATATGTACTCTCTGACCGCAAGTGAGTTATCCTAGCCCCTTTATAAGTACTCCCTGACCCCAAGTATGTTACCCTAGTGTCATATTAGTACTCCCTGGCCCCAAATGAGTTACCATAGCCCCTTTATAAGTACTCCCTTACCGCAAGTGAGTCACCCTAGCCCCTTTATATGTACTCTCTGTCCGCAAGTGAGTTATCCTAACCCCTTTATAAGTACTCCCTGACCCCAAGTGTGTTACCCTAGTGTCATATTAGTACTCCCTGGCCCCAAGTGAGTTACCATAGCCCCTTTATAAGTACTCCCTGACCCCAAGTGAGTTATCCTAGCCGCTTTATATGTACTCCCAGACCCCAAGTAGTTACCCTAGTCCCTTATAAGTACTCCCTGACCCCAAGAGAGTTACCCTAGCCCTTTAATAAGTACACCCTGGCCCCAAGTGAGTTATCCTAGCCGCTTTATATGTACTCCCAGACCCCAAGTGAGTTACCCTAGTCCCTTATAAGTACTCCCTGACCCCAAGAGAGTTACCTTAGTCCCATAAATGTACTCCCTGACCCCAAGTGAGTTATCCTAGCCCCTTTATATGTACTCTCTGACAGCAAGTGAGTTATCCTAGCCCCTTTATATGTACTCCCTGACCACAAGTGAGTTATCCTAGCCCCTTTATATGTACTCTCTGACCGCAAGTGAGTTATCCTAGCCCCTTTATAAGTACTCCCTGACCCCAAGTGTGTTACCCTAGTGTCATATTAGTACTCCCTGGCCCCAAATGAGTTACCATAGCCCCTTTATAAGTACTCCCTTACCGCAAGTGAGTCACCCTAGCCCCTTTATATGTACTCTCTGTCCGCAAGTGAGTTACCCTAGCCCATTTATATGTACTCTCTGACCGCAAGTGAGTTATCCTAGTCCCTTTATATGTACTACCTAACCCCAAGTGAGTTATCCTAGCCCCTTTATATGTACTCTCTGACCGCAAGTGAGTTATCCTAGCCCCTTTATATGTACTCTCTGACCGCAAGTGAGTTACCTTAGTCCCATAAATGTACTCCCTGACCCCAAGTGAGTTATCCTAGCCCCTTTATATGTACTCTCTGACAGCAAGTGAGTTATCCTAGCCCCTTTATAAGTAGTCCCTGACCCCAAGTGTGTTACCCTAGTGTCATATTAGTACTCCCTGGACCCAAATGAGTTACAATAGCCCCTTTATAAGTACTCCCTGACCACAAGTGAGTTATCCTAGCCCCTTTATAAGTACTACCTGACCCCAAGTGTCTTACCCTAGCATCATATATGTATTCCCTGAACACAAGTGAGTTACCTTAGTCCCATAGAGGTACTCCCTGACCCAAAATGAGTCACCGTAGCACCTTCATAAGTTCTCCCTGACCCCAAGTGTGTTACCTTAGTCCCATAAATGTACTCCCTGACCCCAAGTGAGTTATCCTAGCCCCTTTATATGTACTCTCTGACCGCAAGTGAGTTACCCTAGCCCCTTTATATGTACTCTCTGACCGGAAGTGAGTTATCCTAGCGCCTTTATATGTACTCCCTGACCCCAAGTGAGATATCCTAGCCCCTTTATATGTACTCTCTGACCGCAAGTAAGTTATCCTAACCCCTTTATAAGTACTCCTTGACCCCAAGTGTGTTACCCTAGTGTCATATTAGTACTCCCTGGCCCCAAGTGAGTTACCATAGCCCCTTTATAAGTACTCCCTTACCCCAAGTGAGTTATCCTAGCCGCTTTATATGTACTCCCAGACCCCAAGTAGTTACCCTAGTCCCTTATAAGTACTCCCTGACCCCAAGAGAGTTACTCTAGCCCTTTAATAAGTACACCCTGGCCCAAGTGAGTTATCCTAGCCGCTTTATATGTACTCCCAGACCCGAAGTGAGTTACCCTAGTCCCTTATAAGTACTCCCTGACCCCAAGAGAGTTACCTTAGTCCCATAAATGTACTCCCTGACACCAAGTGAGTTATCCTAGCCCCTTTATATGTACTCTCTGACAGCAAGTGAGTTATCCTAGCCCCTTTATAAGTACTCCCTGACCCCAAGTGAGTTACCATAGCCCCTTTATAAGTACTCCCTGACCCCAAGTGAGTTATCCTAGCCCCTTTATATTTACTCTCTGACCCCAAGTGTGTTACCCTAGTGTCATATTAGTACTCCCTGGCCCCAAGTGAGTTACCATAGCCCCTTTATAAGTACTCCCTGACCCCAAGTGAGTTATCCTAGCCGCTTTATATGTACTCCCAGACCCCAAGTAGTTACCCTAGTCCCTTATAAGTACTCCCTGACCCCAAGAGAGTTACTCTAGCCCTTTAATAAGTACACCCTGGCCCAAGTGAGTTATCCTAGCCGCTTTATATGTACTCCCAGACCCGAAGTGAGTTACCCTAGTCCCTTATAAGTACTCCCTGACCCCAAGAGAGTTACCTTAGTCCCATAAATGTACTCCCTGACCCCAAGTGAGTTATCCTAGCCCCTTTATATGTACTCTCTGACAGCAAGTGAGTTATCCTAGCCCCTTTATAAGTACTCCCTGAACCCAAGTGTGTTACCCTAATTTTATATTAGTACTCCCTGACCCCAAGTGAGTTACCATAGCCCCTTTATAAGTACTCCCTGACCCCAAGTGAGTTATCCTAGCCCCTTTATATTTACTCTCTGACCCCAAGTGTGTTACCCTAGTGTCATATTAGTACTCCCTGGCCCCAAGTGAGTTACCATAGCCCCTTTATAAGTACTCCCTTACCGCAAGTGAGTCACCCTAGCCCCTTTATATGTACTCTCTGTCCGCAAGTGAGTTATCCTAACCCCTTTATAAGTACTCCCTGACCCTAAGTGTGTTACCCTAGTGTCATATTAGTACACCCTGGCCCCAAGTGAGTTACCATAGCCCCTTTATAAGTACTCCCTGACCCCAAGTGAGTTATCCTAGCCGCTTTATATGTACTCCCAGACCCCAAGTAGTTACCCTAGTCCCTTATAAGTACTCCCTGACCCCAAGAGAGTTACCCTAGCCCTTTAATAAGTACACCCTGGCCCCAAGTGAGTTATCCTAGCCGCTTTATATGTACTCCCAGACCCCAAGTGAGTTACCCTAGTCCCTTATAAGTACTCCCTGACCCCAAGAGAGTTACCTTAGTCCAATAAATGTACTCCCTGACCCCAAGTGAGTTATCCTAGCCCCTTTATATGTACTCTCTGACAGCAAGTGAGTTATCCTAGCCCCTTTATATGTACTCCCTGACCACAAGTGAGTTATCCTAGCCCCTTTATATGTACTCTCTGACCGCAAGTGAGTTATCCTAGCCCCTTTATAAGTACTCCCTGACCCCAAGTGTGTTACCCTAGTGTCATATTAGTACTCCCTGGCCCCAAATGTGTTACCATAGCCCCTTTATAAGTACTCCCTTACCGCAAGTGTGTCACCCTAGCCCCTTTATATGTACTCTCTGTCTGCAAGTGAGTTACCCTAGCCCATTTATATGTACTCTCTGACCGCAAGTGAGATATCCTAGTCCCTTTATATGTACTACCTGACCCCAAGTGAGTTATTCTAGCCCCTTTATATGTACTCTCTGACCGCAAGTGAGTTATCCTAGCCCCTTTATAAGTACTCCCTGACCCCAAGTGTGTTACCCTAGTGTCATATTAGTACTCCCTGGCCCCAAATGAGTTACCATAGCCGCTTTATAAGTACTCCCTGACCCCAAGTGAGTTATCCTAGCCCCTTTATATGTACTCTCTGACCGCAAGTGAGTTATCCTAGCCCCTTTATATGTACTCTCTGACAGCAAGTGAGTTATCCTAGCCCCTTTATAAGTAGTCCCTGACCCCAAGTGTGTTACCCTAGTGTCATATTAGTACTCCCTGGACCCAAATGAGTTACTATAGCCCCTTTATAAGTACTCCCTGACCACAAGTGAGTTATCCTAGCCCCTTTATAAGTACTACCTGACCCCAAGTGTCTTACCCTAGCATCATATATGTATTCCCTGAACACAAGTGAGTTACCTTAGTCCCATAGAGGTACTCCCTGACCCAAAATGAGTCACCGTAGCACCTTCATAAGTTCTCCCTGACCCCAAGTGTGTTACCTTAGTCCCATAAATGTACTCCCTGACCCCAAGTGAGTTATCCTCGCCCCTTTATATGTACTCTCTGACCGCAAGTGAGTTACCCTAGCCCCTTTATAAGTAGTCCCTGACCCCAAGTGTGTTACCCTAGTGTCATATTAGTACTCCCTGGACCCAAATGAGTTACTATAGCCCCTTTATAAGTACTCCCTGACCACAAGTGAGTTATCCTAGCCCCTTTATAAGTACTACCTGACCCCAAGTGTCTTACCCTAGCATCATATATGTATTCCCTGAACACAAGTGAGTTACCTTAGTCCCATAGAGGTACTCCCTGACCCAAAATGAGTCACCGTAGCACCTTCATAAGTTCTCCCTGACCCCAAGTGTGTTACCTTAGTCCCATAAATGTACTCCCTGACCCCAAGTGAGTTATCCTCGCCCCTTTATATGTACTCTCTGACCGCAAGTGAGTTACCCTAGCCCCTTTATATGTACTCTCTGACCGGAAGTGAGTTATCCTAGCGCCTTTATATGTACTCCCTGACCCCAAGTGAGATATCCTAGCCCCTTTATATGTACTCTCTGACCGCAAGTAAGTTATCCTAACCCCTTTATAAGTACTCCTTGACCCCAAGTGTGTTACCCTAGTGTCATATTAGTACCCCCTGGCCCCAAGTGAGTTACCATAGCCCCTTTATAAATACACCCTGGCCCAAGTGAGTTATCCTAGCCGCTTTATATGTACTCCCAGACCCGAAGTGAGTTACCCTAGTCCCTTATAAGTACTCCCTGACCCCAAGAGAGTTACCTTAGTCCCATAAATGTACTCCCTGACCCCAAGTGAGTTATCCTAGCCCCTTTATATGTACTCTCTGACAGCAAGTGAGTTATCCTAGCCCCTTTATAAGTACTCCCTGAACCCAAGTGTGTTACCCTAGTTTTATATTAGTACTCCCTGACCCCAAGTGAGTTACCATAGCCCCTTTATAAGTACTCCCTGACCCCAAGTGAGTTATCCTAGCCCCTTTATATTTACTCTCTGACCGCAAGTGAGCTACCCTATCCCCTTTATATGTACTCCCTGGCCCCAAGTGAGTTATCCTAGCCGCTTTATATGTACTCCCAGACCCCAAGTGAGTTACCCTAGTCCCTTATAAGTACTCCCTGACCCCAAGAGAGTTACCTTAGTCCCATAAATGTACTCCCTGACCCAAAGTGATTTATCCTAGCCCCTTTATATGTACTCTCTGACCGCAAGTGTGTTATCCTAGCCCCTTTATAACTACTCCCTGACCCCAAGTGAGTTATCCTAGCCCCTTTATAAGTACTCTCTGACCGCAAGTGAGTTACCCTAGTCCCATAGTAGTACTCCCTGACCCCAAGTGAGTTACCTTAGCCCCTTTATAAGTACTCCCTGACCCCAAGTGAGTTACCATATAACC
>NW_027117158.1:0-31617 GCF_024137725.1 Prorops nasuta | reverse complement strand
ACACAATGGATAATAAACAAAAATTTAATAACATATTAAACTCATTGTAATTGAATGCTTTTCAATCATTTAATAATTGGACAAATAAAATATCAAAATTTATATATGTATACTTTTTTATTTAGATTTTCAATATGGGGAGGTTCTCTAACGGCGGCATATAGGAGATTCGTGTTAGTTGACTATAGCGCTCAGGATGATGGTTTTTGAGAGCGCTTATTGGTTAATATCATGTAGTGCCAACATGAAATGGTCCGTTACCAATAGATGAATAAGAAAAATGAGACCCATCCGCCATTTTGGAGTGGAGAAGTGTTTACATGCTAGTTTTAGCAGAAAGAGGGGTGTGAAATGGAAAAATGTCAAATAGTGAGGTTACTAAAGTAAAAATGGAAAATAATGAATGGAAAGTAATAATATTCGAACTTTCCATTCATTAATTTCCATTTTTACTTTAGTAACCTCACTATTTGACATATTTCCATTTCACACCTCTTTCTGCTAAAACTAGCATGTAAACACTTCTCCACTCCAAAATGGCGGATGGGTCTCATTTTTCTTATTCATCTATTGGTAACGGACAATTTCATGTTGGCACTACATGATATTAACCAATAAGCGCTCTCAGAAACCATCATCCTGAGCGCTATAGTCAACTAACACGAATCTCCTATATGCCGCCGTTAGAGAACCTCCCTGTATATTATTATATTCTGAAATGATGGATTGTATATTTCTGCAGAATGCAATTACATATACTTAATCGATGAACATATTTAAAAAAAATTATCACTTATTTTGCTCAGATATTTACAACTCCTCAAAATAATATCGAAAAAACTCGTTTTAACAATTCAAAATTGTTTAACGTCTGTTTAAGTACTTTTTTCTTTTTCCTCTTTCTCTTCTTAAATATATATTCAGCAGTGGCTATATAAATAAGTACGTCACTCTTTCCAATATAACGTCCACAATTAACGCATAAAAATAATTAGAAAAAAAGTAATTTTAGAATAATTAGTTTACTAGTTTGCATATTTCATAGTTTAGTGAAAACATCATGTTTTATAAAAATGTAACGACTTAAAAACTAGTAGCTTTACAAAGTGAAGACATTTCTTTATAAAAAAATCTAGATATACGTTTTATAAGGGTAATTAACCGATCATTCTACAAAGATTTCCTTTAAAATCGGTTATATATTTTGGAGGATACACAATTAGAAGTTGCTAATAAACTATAATTTGTATGAAAATCCGTAAAAATCATTGCATTCTTTCAAAAACTTTTAACTGCTGTATTTTCTAAAGCCGGAATCACACGACGCGCGGAGTGACGCGGCGTATATTTACACCTTAAGAGTGAATCCTACCAAGTTCTATTATATTCTAATAAGTTAATTCTGACTCCGTATTCTGTAACATTATCAAAAAGTTTTGGCATCAGTATACATATATGGACGGACCGATAACGATATATATTAACAATCATTTCACATTACACTTACCTATATTTATCGTTAACTTCGGTCTAACAATACCGAAAAATGTCGATAAGCGTTACAGAGTTGCCCTACTAATATATTTTATGTTATGCAGAAACGCCATTATTAATTTAAAATAACTTGATATGACTCATCCTAAAATATATGACCGATTTTAACTGAACTTTTAACGAAATACTCAGTTTGTTACCATGTATAAAACGTTTATTTTGTTTGTTTCTATTTTGTTTATAAAGACATTGTCCTTTAATGTTTAAAATAACATTTTTTTGAAGTCGTTATATTTTTAAAAAATATTGAAATATTGAAACTGTTAAATTCATCATTTTAACATTACTTTTGTCATTATTTTTACACAGTATTTGTGAATGTTAAACTGCAAAAAGTGCCCTTCTTATTTATATGGCGACCATTGTATATGCATTCATGTATAAATTCAATACGTATATTTAATTAATTATAGTTATTTAAATAAATTAGGTTTTATTCTCTGAATTCACGTCTGTTCCCCAATCGCTTAAGTCTTCAACCCAACCAGCATCGTCTTCTTCTAAATAATTATTGCTTAAGGTAACTTCAAATTTACTTTTAACGGTCAAAGCCTCTTCAATTTGCAGAATCTGTGTTTTCTGTATCACAGGCTCCATATCCGTGAAAAAGTTTTCCTCGGCAGACGAATTGAGAGGTTTCGAATGCTTGATGTCCAGCTCTGATATATCTGCGATTACTAATTTCTTATTAGATTTCTTTTGCAAAGTCTCTACCTTTTTATGTGACTCTGATTCAAGCTCAGGGGGATTCACAGCACCAGTGTTATCGGACCTAGAAATATCATGTACAATTGGCAATGAAACTTGTATGGCTGGCTTCTGAACATTAGAATTACACTCTTGTGCATCCCAATCAGACCATTCATCTTCTACAAATGTAAAGTTTGTTTCTATTCTATCTTCGCCACCATCTGGTGAAAGTCTTTCGGGCAGAGTTACATCAGTTATTCCTGTACTCAAAGGAGCATTTATGTCTGTTTCTTTCCTAAAATTGTTAATTCTGTTTTCCGATCCAATCTTTATTTTATTTGGACGTCCGTCTGTGAACAATTTTCCTCTATTTCCACCAATCACTGTTGTTGCTCCCAAAATTAATACTATTTCTGCCAGTGCCTTTAATGTTTCTGATACAAGATAATCATTAGTATCTTTTATTCCAACAAGCAGCTCAGGAAGAATCTGAGTCTGCAGTTCATCAGTTTGAAAAACATGCATAAAAGATTTAAAATATGATAATAACAATAATCTAATTGATGCATCCCTTATGCAAAATATTTGTAATAACTTTGGTACCAAAAACGTTTTGAAAGCTGACACTGAAAATAGACCTGCTCCTTGAGTATCATTTTCATCTGTAATAATACATATCATTTTATATTAATGCTTTCATATTACATATGCAATAAGCATTTTACTTCAATAATATTGCTAATTACCACGTGGTTTTAATATATATGGTAGAAGACAATTCTGTGCTGTACAATCTAAAAGAACTATTCTGGAAAGCAATAACGTGCCCAACTGTTCTGCTACTATGTTTTCTGGAAAAGCTCTTAACTGCCTTACTAAATTTCTGCAAAGAGATTTAGAAACTTTCATTTATTGATATCGATTTAAACTTTGGTTTGATAAGTAACTTACGTGAAAAAGATTTCTTTTTCAGAATCGTTTCTCAATGGGAGCTCTTCAAGAAATGCATGTATCTTAATAAAATCATGAGTGAAAAAGGGATGTTGCAGCAAAGCTGATAAGTTTTTTCTTAAAGATGCATCTGAATTTTGTAAATTTTGTTTACAAAAAGCTTTGAATTCTTTCAGACCAGGTACATCATCTGAAGGTTAATCATATATATTTTAAGATATAGTGAAAATAACAAATTATTTAAGAGGGAAGACTAGAAAATTTACCTGCATTCTTTAGTTTGAAAATTTCTTCTGCTAAAACACCAAATGCATATGAATCTATTGCAGTAAGATTCCCCAGGGTTTTTAATAGTGACACATCTTCTGCAGGGTAAATAGCCTTTTCATACCGGTAACTCTTTATTTTCTGAAAATACAGTAATGTCATCTCAGAAAATTTACACAAATACTCCAATCCACCAAGCTTCCAGTTACCCTCAGGGGTAACATAAATAGAACTACTGCAAACATTGTTATGTGAAGAATTGGCTTTTTCGTGAAGAAATATTAAGGCACGTAATATACTATGTAAGCCAATACAAATTTGAAGCGTTGTTTGGGTATCTATAACTTGTATCAAAGGTTTGGCTAGCTCTGTAGCTAAATAATATTTACTACTTTTCTGCCATGAAGAAATGTACTTTAATATGCAAGGGTGTCTATACAACATTAAATTCTGGAAAAAAAATAATACCATTTTATATAAAAACTTTGTAGTCATTTGTAAATAAATTGAATTAAAGAAACAAAAATAATATAGTAAGAAAATATGATTATAAACCTTCGCAATTCTTTCTAATGGGGACGGTTTTCCAAAACTTGCACTATAGTGTAAGGAAGGTTCGCTAATAAAAACAGATATCCTTTGAGGGTTAGGATTTACAATATTTGCTCCATAATGCATCCAAAAATCTGTAAGTTCAACCGCTTTCTCGTCGAGATCCAGCCCATTCAGGGCACTTTTCTCATTTCCCATTGCACCGAATCTACAAGCTGTTAAATCTTTTAGGAATATAAATTTTACGAAACATTGTAAACGTTTTAACAGAATTCATTCGATTACAAATGAGTCAAGTCTGTCAAGTCAACCTGCCTTTCAGTTGGCCAGTCCCCTCTTGTTTAAGTACGTACTGGTACGTACTAACTAGTAATAACTAGTAAGTACTGTCAAAAGTGTCAAGTGCTGTCAAGTGTCAACTAGGGTCAATTCTGGCCAACTCTATCAGCTTAAAATTTCTTGGCGGCCTTCGAATTTATAATAAATACTTGTTCCTTCAATAACAAATTTAAAGAATAAAACAAATGCAACAGAATAACAATAATTAGACAAAGTGAGGTATTAAATACTAAACAATCTAAAATATTTTCCCATTCTTCTCCATTCTAAATTTACTTTAATATAATCCTTTCATACAAATGAAAACTTCAGTCATCAATATTTAGAAACAACTAATTAAATTATAATTAATACAGTGCAACAAGAGATTAAAAAACTCTATATAATTATTTCAACCAAGACTGTAAAGGATCAATTATATTGTGCTGATTATATATAATAATACAAGTATAGCATCATAAGACAAAAAAGTAAACAATATACTTTTAAAGACTGGTTGAATAAAATCTTTTAAAAATAAATTTAAATAATACTTAATAAAGAAAAGTTTAATATAATAATATAAAGTAAGAATACTTACTCTCACATGAACATATAATCATAATTTGACAAAATAATTATAAGCTGGTTGTGGTACATGGGAGATGGATAAAAAGAAAATGACAATTTAAAGAAAGATATTCTCCACAATAAAGAAACGGCCTTACATATGATAAATTATTATGCTTATACATATATATATACGTAAATACGAGACTGAACACAAAAATGTGTGACGCTTACATTTTTTTTATTTTTAATGATTCGTCACCTACAGATTACTGGGTTCCGTTAAATTGCTGTGTATAAATTAATAATTGCTTTGTCCATTAATTGATTTATTTTCATAATTTTAGCAGGTAAGTGTATAAGTTACTGTTGTCATATCACTAACTACAAATAGATAAAATTACAGGCGCCCTGGGGTAGGTTTCAAGGGTCCGTCAGATTACCCAACTAGTCAAGCTTTTATGTAGGTTTTACAATTGTTTATCTGTTTCTGTATGTATACCTTCAGTTTTCTTTGTTCTTTAAATTCTCCACTTGATTTATTTCTCAGCTACATACGTCGTCGTCTTGCTTATCGACGTATACATCGCAATAAACGATATTTCCTAATTAGGGATGCATACAAGGCTCAGTCTTTAAAATAAAAACATTATCTACAAATTCACATATTGTCAATGGTAATAATCCTCCTATATAGTTGTGTAATCCGGTAGTTCACAAATTACGCTATAACCATATTTCGTATTTGTTTAATAAAGTTTTTTTACTTGTGTTAAGCAACGAATTGCTACGGTTTTTCTTTTCCTACACATACATACGTTGTAATAACCCCTAATATATATATATATATATATATATATATATATATATATATTCTCTCTCCTTCTCTCCCTTTCACATTCCCTTAGCATCTGTCGTTATGAGACAGACCCCTAACGACCCACAATGTGCCTCGGGGATATAAATAAAAAATCACCTCTTCGTATTTAAACAAATATCCATAGTAGCAATAGTGAGTCTGAGTCGGTCGATTCTTAATTATTTTTATTTCACAATTTTGCTACGCGGAAAGCGATTAAACGCACTACTCGATCGCAATAAATTTCTCATTCCATTTACTCATCATCGTTTTTTTCCTACTTTCAATACCATTGTAATTATTTACGGCTCCCTCTTCCTCCCTCCCCCCTCTCTCTCTCTCCTTTCAACCCTTGTCGTCGTACATTCTATCAAGTGTAAACATGCGATTATTACAATAAAATTATGAAAATGTTCGTGATAATGAAGATGACGACAACTATAAGCTACAATATAATAATAATAATAATAATAATATAATAATAATAATAATAGTCATAGTAGTAATAATTATAATAATAATAAGAACAATTATAACAAATGATGGTAATGGTAATAGCAGCAAATATCATAATTAAATTAAAATTAATAGTAATAGTATGAGAAAGGACCTTTTTACCATCCCCATTTGGAATTATCCAAAATGTTTTGTTCTCAGACTCTTGTCATTACTGGTTCAGACTTTGTCTTATAGGGACTCTACTTTGTGCCAAGTCATCAAAGTCACCGCGACGACATCTTCGATCCTTTGTAGTTCGCTCGAGTAAAACGATCCTTTCCGTATAGTTTGCAATATTATGAGGAAGAACATCTTCACCATCCTCATTTGGAATTATCCAAACTAACGTTTCTTTCTAAATTTCTCATCGACGCTCATTCACCCGACTGTCTCGTCTCAAAAGCTCCTCCACTTTGTACAAAGAGTCTTGTCAAGGTCGCTGCGACGACCCATGACCCTCTTAAATTCAAAGCGATCCTTTTCGCAGTTTCTATAGAGAATTAGCGATTTAAAAATCGTTTTCTATATTCTAATCACGAACCCTTTTACTTCCTATCTCCTCTATCGTCTCACATTCTCCATTTGCGAAAAATCGCGAGATTTAGAGAAAACAAAGTATCCCTCACTTTCGTATTTAGGTTTACAAAGTAGTAATTACACAATGTTTTCTTTTGATAACTTTTATATCAATGCACACTAGAGACACGTAAGAGTCCCAAAAATGTAGCTTCCTTATAACACAGTATTTTCCGCGTTAACGCAGTATCCTTTCGTTTCTTGCGAGGCCTGCACGTGTCATTTTCTTCGTTTGGCAAAGAGGAAATTTGAATTTTCCATTATGGCCTATATTATATTTGCGTGAAAGGGCGCTATGAAAGTTCAAGGACAGTGACCGTCAACGCGACTGGCAGTATAGTATAGTATCCTCAGCGATCGCATATGGACTCTCCTCTTAGACTCTTCTCCTAAGTTTTCACGCTTCTATATGTATGTTTGTATCTATGTATGTATATATATATACACACATACATACATATTTATATGTTTCGCATATCGTGTTTTTCGTTAAACGGGCGTACGTACGCGCTATTAGTTTTGCTCTTAAAAAACAGGCAACGACACATTCTGCAAATACTACTGTTTATTGGATTTATCTTTGTATAATAGAGCTGCAACGAAAGCAGAGAATGTACAATTTTTATATACTTATGTTTCTAACTCTCTTTTTCGTCTTTTTGCATTCGTACGCTATTGAAGACCCATAAGAACCGCCAAGAACTCTTTCGAAACGTTGAAATACCGGTAAAACCGTTGAGGCAATGATTCGGGGATATGATTTATGGAAATTATTCTCGATCGTTTAATAGCGTGCTAGGTAGACTCGAATTATCAGAGAATACTACGCTGGACTGTCATTCCTCCAACGCTCGATTTTTTCTTTTCAGAACGGTTTGTATAGGAACGTTCGAACTTGAAAGATTCGAAAATGCGAGGCGTCTCTCGAGGGTTTTAGTGCTTTTCTTTTAGATATCCTCGCACGCGGACAATTAGCTTAATACGACTAATGATTGATGCACTTTGCGAATAGGGCTAGGTCATGGTGAAAAATGTGTATATAAACTGCATCTCGTCATCGCGCGCGCACACACGCACACACGCACAATCCCACAATTACACAATCACACACACACACATCCACATGACCTCGCAGAATCATCAAACGATCAACATGTACACATAGTTCGTCCAAGTGCCATTCAAGTGGTAACAGTGATTTATGCACGGTTATTCCGTGATTTTACGATGCAAAGAACAGTGCTCTCTTCACCATTTTTGTTTTGCTACAAATGCCATATAAGAAAGCTTTGCTATTCACCCAACTCCGGTTTCCATTTTGCAGGATTTATCGCTTCCATGAATTTTATACCATTCACAACGACATATTACACATTAATATATTTTAAATAAGTTTTCATCTATCGTTATTTCGTAACTTCATCCGATTTATCATATCATTTTACATTTTTTTAGATATCTATCAATCGTACATCATTGCTAAAATCATATTCGTTCCTCGGAATGCCATGTAACTGCGGTCAGTCGATATGGGTTCCGAGTTGTAATTATCATTCATTTCTCCCAAGGATGACAGTCTAGCTTCTTATTCTATTCTCCTTTAAGAGTTAACTTTTTCTCTCTTTCATCCCTTTCTCCCTCTCCCTTCCCATATTCAAGATAATTCTAGTTGAGTACCGAAAGTAACGCGAATATACTTTCAAACCCGGTTGATTATTCTATTACGCGCACAGGACGGCCCTAAAAACCTATTATTATTTATATTGCTCATTCTATTCAAATTAATCTATTCCCTCCATGTGTCTTTCGCATTTTTCTTTCACGACGGTTCTCTTACGCAAAAAAATCAAATTTTTTTCAAATTTTTCTCGTTACATTGACACTACCTTTTCACACTCTTCTCTTTATATCATTGACTCGTTTCTTACATCTCGATATTATCGATTGACAAAAAATGTCACTTTATCTTACATTTTTCAAGTTTCTTTCACATCTACGAAGCTTCCTCCTTACTTGAATTGATGTTTCTCTACTTCATTAGGATCCTCGAAGATTTCTCATTCTCATGCAAGCTTGCTATAATATTAGTTATTGAATAACGGGACAGCTGAATAGGCAAAGTTTCTTGCAAGGAATCGTGGAATTTTTCGAAGCAACGGCACAACGTTGGTTTCCAAAACACCATGAGGATATCAGTAGCAAGCCTTCTAGTTATTGGCCTGCCATTGAAACAAGTTACTTTTTTTTGTTTTTTCTAGAAACAATCCCAGGTATCCGTAGCTTTAATGCGACCACTCCTCGACTCACTGAATTATAAAAGCACGAATTCTTTTCTCTTTAATGGGATCTAAACATCATCACTTCTTGTTCCTCCACACATAGAACTTTCATTCATTACCATTATTATTCTTTCTTCTATGTCCCTTTTTCCGTGAGCAATGTATACTGTGTAAAAAGTCCCAAAATTAAAACTGCGGGCTTCCCTTCGATTTCTACTCATTTTGCTGATTCACTTCTTCCTTGTTGTCGACATCTTGTTGATTTACATTGGATTTGTTTCCTCCCGGCTGATTTCCCGCGTTTCCATCGGAAATCTTTTCATTGTGCGAGTCATTTTTGTCGTTAGAGTCCATTTTAACGTTGCCTAAAATTAAATTTTCATTGTCAGATAACAAAAATCTCTTCTTTATATTACTTATCATATTATAGGATTTAAATTACAACCATACACATCAGTTATTCGTATAAACAATATCATGCCATTTTACATTATAAAAGAAGAAAGTTATAATTTCATCTGATATTGGAGATTATCGTTTTATTGATTTTTATATGATATGAAATATACACTGTACATAAAAATTATTAGTAATTAATTGTCGTCATTATACATTAAAAGAAAAGTATAATTGTTTTGACATTTCAGAGACTTCTAATATTTTCATTGATTATCATACGTTATATAAATTAAATTACACTGTACATATAAATGATTCGTAAATAATATTATGCTGCTAAATGAAAGGAAAGTTTCGATTCTTCCTGATAATTTGGTATTTAAAGAGTTATCATGGGATGATGAATTTCTTTTGAAAATTAGGGAGGGTTAATGTGAGGAGACCAACCTTGCGAGGAATAATATTGTTGCTGCATCTTCATATTACGTTGTTGCTGCTGTTGGTGTAAATTTGGTCTGTGTCGACTGATTTGCGTTTGCTGTTGCTGGGTTGGCATGCAGTTAGGTTGTTGTTGCGTAGGATTGTTTGGATTGGGACCTGGTGGGAACGGGACAACAGGCCGTTGAATTGGTGGTGGATAACGCTGCTGCTGGGACGGCTGGATACCGGCCCTGGGTGGCATACCCATTCCTCGTACATTTTGTTGCAAAACCTGTTAAAGGAAATTCAATGTTCTTCATATGCCAACCAAACAGAATTATCTTTAACGATTAATTGATAAGAATATGCAAACTATACGTAGCCTTTCTCCAAAAATGCGTTTCTTTCCTAGAAATAGAAACACTTTATATAGTCTTTCTTGCGTATGCAATGGTTGATTCATAAGTAAAGTACTTATAAATCTTCATTCAAACTTATCGTATCTTATTGGTACGTTGAATAAAAATTGCAAGGGCCGTGTTCTAGTGTTTCAAGGATAAAACTATTCCAATTAATTATTCATATTTAACTAAAAATAACGAGCACGATGTACTCCTGATCGTTATTCTTAACATTGTATTGGTATGAAAAGATTTATAAATAATGTACTTATAAATCAAATAAATTCATATTGAATCTAATATATAAGATATATATCTAATCTTTTTAATAAGGAATTAAAATTTAAAATAACTAGCTAATCTTATTTTAGCCATTCCAATTGATCCTATCTTCGACAAACAAGCAAAAATAAGATTAATTAGGCTGCTATGCAATATGAACACATTCGCATAGAAAGCTTAGAACTGTGTATGAACAAAGTAAACTTATGAAATCTATAATAATGAATCTGTTATCGATGGGTCTAATAACAGGCAACTATTCTTTAAGTGAGTAAAAATAATTCCAAATTAAACAAAACAAAAACGTATAGTTTGCAATTATCCTTTTCTTACTCCTGGAATCATCCGAATCACATGATTGATCAGGCTATTGTTTTTAAATGTAGCCTAAGACTATCTCATTTATATATAAATATATATATATAGGGGTTTTCCCTAACGCCGGAACATAGGAGATTTCGTATTATTTGACTATAGTACTTTTTACTATAGTCAAATTACTGTTTTCCCTTTAATTTAAGTATTAAACGTAGTGACCAATATTAATTGAGTAAAATGAGACTTATAATGAATAATAGAAGCAATTAAACTAAAATAACCGTTAAAACTAAACTATCTACGCTTTTATTAATTATGATAATATATAGTAAATGCTTCAGTGCTATAGTCAAATAACACAATCATATGTTCCGTCGTTAGAGAAAACCCCTATATACATATATAGATATAGATATATAATTAATTAAATGTACAGTTATTTAATGTAACATTTATGATAAAAACTTCGATTGTGTATGCCATTTACAGCTTTTTAACAACTAAAATAACATTTCCTTCTTTATAGTTATTGTTATTTAAAAATTTGCAATAAAAGTAAGGGACAGTTCGATTTCTTTTAATGATCAAACTGTTATTAGACATTGGAGAATGCTGCTTGGGATAAAACCGAGATACTATTTACGTGAAAGTCACACCAAATAAATAATTCAAACGATATTAATGTCTAGGATTCGCCATACTAATTAAGCAGGTATAAGTTCCATGAGCTATCTATATAATCTACCAACGATGCATTAATGGATGTTAGATGAAAAAAATTAAGATTTGTGGCATCACATAAATGTCTCATTTCAAGTCTTATAAATAATATTTAATGAGTGAATGGTACATACATAGTTATTGTAGCTGCTTACCAGAGCAGACTGACTAACGCCCTGATATTGTTGGTATTTATGATGCTGGGGGGGACTAGGCTGTGGTTGCTGGGATGAAGATGGCTGTTTGCAGTTTCTGGATTTTGGAGATGGTATTTGTGGTGCTGAAATGATCAAAAGCAGTCAATCAATGTGTTACACGACAAAATAAAAACAATATACACTTATATGTAAAAACGAGTAAATTTATTATAATTGCAATAAATTAACAAATGTACAATTAAATAATTTACATAAATAATAATTATAATTTATCATTACTAAATCGAGTTTCGTGCAAAAAATTATGAAGAAAGAAAATAATAACGTTTCTTCGTATGCTCTCTACTACGAGGTTATTTAAAATTTACAATGTTTGATAATTAGAATATATTATAATAATCATAATGGTAATTGGAATATAATGATAGTGATAGCGGCATATAATAATAGAAGGAATATAACTGTAAGAGACTCTTAGAGGTTCAACATACTTGAACTAAAAACTGAAGCCAGTACATCTTGATTCCCCGAGGGACTCTTTAATTGTCTCGGTGGTTCCTGTGCCTGATGTTTACTGAGGAATGTGGCAGGGGCGTTTGCAGGAGGTAAGCCAGCTCCAGCTGGATTGCGATATTGCTGGGCTGCCGCTGCTGCCGCCGTAATTTGTAATCCTGAATTTGATAAAAATCCTGAGCTATAGTTCTGTAACCCAACTGGTGTTGCACTGCCAGTTGCCAAGCTCTGATTATGTTGGCCAAAACCTTGAAGACCATAGTGAGTCCCAGTTTGCTGAGTTGCCCCTCCAGGTTGGTAAAAACCAGTTTGAGATCCCGGGAAAACATCTGATGAAGAAAAATAATGAAAATTATATTAATTGAGCATTCGTCTCGTCACTGAAATTCATAAGCATATAAAAGCATTAATAATGTCTGTTTAAGATACCAAGTATATATAAATCGATATAAAAAGAGAAAAAAGTTAAGTAAATCGAAAACTTTTAAGTTTACAATAAATTGTGAATTTTCGTTGAGAAACATATCGAAACAAAATTAAAATAAAACGAGTGTGGTAAAAGATGAGAATAATAACTGGTTAGTGGTAAAATAAAATGAATGGACGGGTCAAGCTTACATAAAAGGCAATTAAGTTTACCAGAAGTAGCGCTGTAATAACTGTTAGCCGATGGCTGCACATTTGGTCCTGGCCGTTGAACCAATTGGGAATTCCCCATATAACTGCCACTTACTCCCAAAACCTGATTCGGATCGTACGGTATGTACAGCTAAAAGAGAAATATTCAGACGTGTAATTCTCACTCAATATTCAAGAATACTTTATAAAATCAATGCTCGTATAATACAAATTGCAAACCTGATTTGGTTGTGGAGCCGATGGGGCTTGAAAATGAGGAGCTTTAGTTCCAATAGCACCAATTGGTTGTGAGGACGGTTTTACGCTCGCAGACATCAATGAATTAGACGACGAACTTATCAGAACCGTATTAGGATTGTTGCTCAATTGCTGATTTTGCCCGAATGGAGGTGCAGCAGCAGCAGTCTAGATGGAAATCATAATTAGTGCACACAGGCCTTGGTCGTTTTCCATGAAAAAATACGCATGTAACTTTCATTTATTTTTGCTCATTTAACATATTATATTAATTTTGCATTAAAGTATTCTTAAAAGATTCATCGACACTCTTGTAAAGCTAACATAAGAAATTTTATGAAACCAATAGGAATATACTTACAAGGCGATATTGGGACAAGTTGTTCTGATACATATCAGGAGTAGGGGCATTTGGTGCGTGAGGTGGGGGTGGTGGCTGTTGCAAATACACGTTTTGTTGACTGAATGAGTTTTGTAGAGATGGTCCGTACGGTGCGTATTGCGTGAAAGGTGAACGGCTTTGGTCCAATTGAAAAGCACCGTAGAGTCCACCGGCCTGAGCTGGCAGCTGTCCTGAGCCGGTATTAAATAATACTGCAGGCGGAGAGGGTATCGCAGACATGTTGCCGTACTGTGCAGGTTGAGAGGCAGGATACTGAGGAAATTCCTGAAATGCAAATTAGCCAATCAATTGCAACTATATTTCAACCAAACTCAGCTTTAAATATATTGAGAGAAGCTAAAAGAAAGAAATTACCAAGCACAACTACCAGATATTAAAACCACTAAGATTCAATTACCAAATTAGAGAGCTATAAAACTAAGAAAATATTTACCCCTATTTAAACTTGGTATTAATCGCTATAAATACTGTGGAGAGGTACCACTCGATTCAAACTTTCGCACGTTGCTTATAAGAATTATTTTCACCAAGGAATGACTGATTGCTTAGCATTGTAAAAATTTTAAACTACGCTTTTGTAGCTATAATTAGGACATATAAAATGGACTTAATTTAGACACATCTCCGTGGAACCAAGAAGGACAATTAAAGATGTGTCTAACGAGCGAAATGATTTTGGCCAAAGGGGTTGTCCGCACAAAAAAGGCAAATAGTCTGTTTTTAGTAAGGGAATTTTTCAAATTGGGTATGGGGATGAGCTACCTGATAGTTCATGTGGGAAGGCTGTCCAGTGGAATTAAATGGAGGAGGACTTAAAGGTCCTTGAAGGCTAGCAGGAGGATGTCCGATAGGACTCTGACCGGCACCAATAGGACTAGGACCGGGAACAGTAGAACCTGGTTGGCCAGCACTGCTTCCTGACGACTGTTGCTGCGGCTTCACCTGCGGGGGAACCAGCTGCGCATCAGGCAAAGAGTCAGCATCTTCCCACAGGGGACATGGTGTATTCATTATTTGATTTTGCTGATTTACATCACTATCGATTGCTATCCGGTCTCGTGTCTCTCGCTTATTAATTATTTTTTGTTCTCAGAATAACTAAGATTAGCTTTTATTCTTTATCGACTATTCTACAATTAAACCAATTTAATTACATTTTTTTCCTAATTGATATATGTTTTCCAAATTCATCATTAGCTATTATTCCACAAAGCTATTATAATAAAAAGTCACGTCAATTCGTTCTCTATCTTATTATTATTAAATAACCAGTTATGGATTGGTGAAAATATATTAGCGTATTATACAACGATTCAGTATCATAATAATAAGGCTGCTCATAATATTCTACACTCTGTTTCACCAGTGCGATCAATATTGCAAAATTGTAACGAACCAAATGGAACCAAGAAATGCAAGAGAGCTTTTGTTGCGTTAGTAGTTCGTCGTACAATGATTTTCACCAGCTAGATCAACAGGCAAACTAAATATTTAGTAATTAGTATTGTTTTATTAGGAAGCGATGAGTGTGACTCTGTTTACTACCGATAACATCTCGAGTCTCGGATTTTACCAATTTTTAGCGATGTAACAAATCAGCGGCATGCAGAATAGATATAACGTGAAGAAAAACGATAGCTCACCTTGCAAACATTAGTGGAAGTGGTGATTTCATTCTTCATATTGTTCTGAGAATATTGCTGGTGAGGGTTATAGCTATCATCGACATCATTTGACTCGAAGGCTTGAGGAAAACTGTTAGCGCTACTAACCACGTTGCCATCCTCATGTTCGACGACCGTGGGCATTGGTACGTTTTCCCAGACCTTCTTCACGGAAGCGATCTTCAAATTCAGCTCAGCCGTAGATGGAGAAATCGTGCTTTGTCCACCGGTCATATGCATCGAACGCGCCATTCCAAGACTCTTGCTTTTGTCATCCGTCAATTGTGATAGATCCGAATCAAAATTGAAGTCCAGCTTCATATCAGCGTTATCCTCGTTCTTGTTGAACGACAATGGCATCTGAATGGGCTCCTGGCTCTTGTCCTTCATAAGATCATTGGGTTTGTTAGAAAATGCCACGGATAATGATTGCTGCTGATGCTGCATTTGGCTATTATCGTCATCCATGTCACTTCCTCGCTTGTCGACTCGTTGCTGTGACTTTATGTGATTGGAAAATTTCGACTTTACTGCTAGATCCGAAGATCCAGTTTTTGTGGTTTTCGAGTAATTCGTATTTTCGAAGATCAGTGTCTGTACCGGAGGCGACGAAACATCACCAACATTTTTCTCCACGAGAATCTCTTTCTTGCCAGACTTTTCATCATTCGGGGAGTTTCTTTGACTGCTGCTACCTGATGTTATTTGCTCGTTAACCTCGTGAGAGTGATCGTTCTGGGCCGTGAGGCCAGACATTAATTGAATATCAGCCGAAACGGAGGAAGGCGAGTTAGAACGCAGCTGATTGGTGAAAGGCTTGTCCCATGCATTAACCGAAGGTGGCGGAGCTGGTCCACCGGAATCCTTAGAATAATTCCCGGAATTTCCTAGTTTACCGATGTCATTAGCGTCTCCCGGGCACATTTGCTGTTGCTGTTTCGCTAATTTCAGCAATCTAGGTGGCAACTTTGGATTTCTGGAAGGGCGCTCGAAAGGTTTCTTGCCAATCGCTGGCTGTGGAACGGCCTGTCCTAGTAACGGGGGAATATTCTGGACCTGCTGCAGGGTTGCTTGGGACCCATTAGACTTGGACTTGGATCTGTCGCGTTCCCTGTCTTTTTCCTTGTCCCGTTTCGCTGGCTTTACCTCATCCTTCTGACTGTGTCTCGACTCTTTCACGTTCTTCTTGGAACGCACCTCCTGAAAACCATCGGAATCCAATTTATCTTCACCCACGTTAGATCCGTCCTCGGCATAATTATTCGCATCAGCCTCGGGGTCGATCACTTTCTTATCCTTCCCTTGGGACTTCTTGTTCATGTCGTTCAGTGCCTGATTCACCAGATTTGGGTCGCTCAGCTTAATCTCGTCGATCCTGTTTACAGTACTCTCCTTACTGGATTTGACAGAAGGCCCGCCAACTCCCGCAGAGCCCTGGCTTCTCGATCTGCCGTTCTGAGCCTGCGCGTTTTGCATCAGTGGAGGAATATTGCCAGAATGACTGCGTTGATTCGTGAACACTGCGTTCTGGGCGTTCCTCTTTTCGGCTCCAGGCGCTCGTGCGCTTGCCGAAGATGCTTTCGAGGTCTTCTCGCGATCCCGATTGGATTGCTCGCTCCTGCGGGATTGGGAGTTGCCCAATCCTTGTTCCTTTCCTCCCTGACCTCCACGGCCAGGAAACGGTTTGTTACGACTACCACGAGATTCCTTACTCTCCTCTATGTGCTCCTCGCTGTTTTCCGAGGTAGTCTCCCAATCCTCGTTGTTCATATCAGCAGTCTGCTTGGAAACGTTACTGCTGCTACCACGAAATCGGGCATCTCTGTTATCTCTTCCCTGTGGAAACAAAAGACAACGATAGAGAATAATTCCACATCCATCGGCGGTACTTCTTAAAAGAAACAAAACGATACTTACCCTTCTGCTTCTACTGCGATTTCGCTTGGTTCTCGAATCATCTTTCCTCTGCGACTTTTGCACGGAGGATCCAGTATTGGTATGGTTATCTTGTTGCTTAGCGCCGCCCTGCTGAGGTTGTTGATTAGGCGACTTGTTTCTCCTACCTGTGATACCAGCAGTAAGCGCTTGCTGCTTGGCGATGATCTTATCATCGCTGGACTCAGCTTGTCCGGAAGCCGCGGAATTGGCGTCCTTTTCCGGGGTCGGAGTCGGTGGGTTCTGTCGGGCCGAACCCTTATCCTCGTTACGCTCCGACGAGAAAGGACTCTTACTGGACGGTGGTCCATAGCCTTCCATCCTGCTGCCAGTGGTGGAGGAGCTCTTGATCCTGAAGCCGCTTCCTCTTCCACGCCTAGACGGTTCACCTGACGGTGCGAAGCCCTCCCGACTAGGCTTCCCGTCGTAGACTCGTTTATCGTTTCTCGACTGGGAATACTCCGCGGAACGTTTGTCCTCCCTCCTACTGACCTCTCGATTCCTATCCTCCTTCTCGAGCTTCTGCGAAGGCTTCGGCGACCTCGTCGAGCGTTTCTCTTCCTTGCCAGACTCCGTGGAAACTGAAACCTCGTCATCGTCGTCCTCGGAGTCGGTGTGGCACTGGTTACGTCGGGAGTTGGACCCTCTAATGCGTCCGCGGGACTCCGGACCTCGCCAGCTTCTAATGTAAACGCTGTTATAATTTCCACCCCACTGACGACCGCCCCTGGAATCTCGTGACCTTGAGCTCAAGCTCCCACTGCCGGTCCTATTACGAACGTTCTTCTCTCGCTTCTCGTCCTTCTGTTCCTTTTCGTCGTTGCCGTCCTTCTCCAGAGAGAGTTTCTCCATGCTCTGCTTGATATCCTCCACGTGTTTCTCATCCTTGATTATGTCCAGCTTACCATCCTCCTTTTCGAAGGTCGGAGACACAGCGTCGGCCCAAACCTTCGTTGCAGCAATATTCTCCCCTTTCTCGATACTTCGACTACTCTCCAGTCCTGTCCTCTCGGACTTTCTACTCCAGCAGATGTCAGACTCCTTTTTACACTCGCTGCTCTCCTTGGCGGAGTCTTTCTTCTCCTGCTCAGCTACGGCCACTCCCCGTTTTAGCTGCGTTAAATTGCGCTTCTCACTCTTTAACTCGTCAGCCTCGATCTTCTCCTTCGTTACGGGACCTGGAGGCAATCTGCGATCCCTCTCGCGTTCCCGGTCGCGCTCCCTCATGTCCTCATGGTAAAAGTCTCGCTGCTGCTTCTTCTCCTCGTAGTCGGATATGTCGTTGGCCCATGAGGAGCCACAATCGCGTGATTTGTGGGAATCGTCGTCGCGAATCGACGTCTTTGACTCCCTGGAAGTGCGACTGTCACGGGAGTCCGGCCTCTGGGGACGCTCCCCACGTTCGAGGCGCTCGTCCCTCGGTGGTGGCTCGCGACGGTTATCCAACTGCCTCTCTTGGTTGGCGCGGTCCTCACGTCGTTCCTCGCGCCATTCACCACCTCCACCGCTGCTACCACCACCGCCTCCGCCTCCACCACTGCCACCTCCACCTTCTGGACGATCTCGTAGAGGATGTTCGCGGTCGTCGAAACTTTCCTTCATGTAATTATCATAATCCTTCTTGTCCTTGAGCAAACTGTCCCTGTTATCCCGCAAGGACCTGTTGTCCCTGATATCGCGATCCCTGTTGTCCTTAGGCTCTAGGCTGTCCTTGGACTCGCGATCTTTCTCATCAGAATGACGATCCCGCTCCCAGGGCTCGCGAGAGTGTCTCTCGTCGAACTCATAGTCCCTGTAGCCCCGTCCATAGTCGTCGCGAGGATAATCGTAGCCAGGCTTTCTGCCCTCGTAAGATCTGTGCGATGTGGATCTATGATAACGATCGTCTCTAGGCGGAGGAGGATTGCTACGATGATCCCTCGAGGGTGGGCGTTCCTCATCCATTGGGCTGGAAACATCGGAATCCGCCCTGGTTCTTCGTAGGGGTGGTGGGGGTATCGTGTGTGCAGGCTTCATGCTGCTGTTGAGAGAGTTGTGGGCATGGGCCCACTTGGCAGGATCGTATTGCTGGGAGAATGAGACGGATTGCGAGGAGGATCTCTCCGCGTTTGGCGAGATCCTATTGTAGTTCGAGCCGCTGCGTTCGGCGTGCTGCTTCTGAAATCTCGGTGGCAGGTTGTGCTTGAAGTGACTGGAGAAGGCCGGATGCTCGCGATCCCGCATGTCTCGCTGATCCCGTTCCCTCTCGCGCTCCCTGTCGCGCTCACTGCGCGCGGGGGGTGGATCTTGTTGACGCAGAAAGCCTTGGCGATCGTTCGAACGGAAATCATTGGACTGATCCCTGGAATCCCTAGGATCCCTATTATCGCGAGGAGCAATCTTTTCGTCCTTGTCCTCGGACGAAGTGCGGGACCTCTCTCGTTCTCGACTCTCCCTTTCACGATTCTCCCTCTCCCTCTCCCACTCTGGAACGGGAATGGGCACGGGAGGCACGTTAATCAATCCTTTTGCTTCCGAACTAGGTCCACGCTCGTCCTCCTTTAGTTTCGTCTGTTTTTCTTTTAGCTTTTGCTCCAGGTCCTGCAGCTTCTTAGCTGCAGCCTGCTTCGTCAGCTCCTGGAAGCGTTTCTCCTCCTCCTCCTTGCGCTGTCTGGCGCGTTCCACCACGGAGGCTACTTCGACTTTCAGTCTGCGCCTCTCGTAGCTGCTCGCTTCGTCTTCCTCGACGCCTCTCAAAGGATGCACACCGTGAAGTTGAGATTGATTCGAGTATCCGGTGGGTCCGTTGGATCCCCGAAAATCTCGAGGGGCTCCGCTCTGGCTCCAAGGCCGATGAGGCTGCACACTTCTTGCCTCTTTCGAGTCTCGGTTCGCGTCACGATTCTCTCGGCTCTCTCGGCTTTCCCTCGTGGGCTTCTCTCGCTCTTCGCCAGGAATGTCTTCGTTCTTTTCTTCCTTCGCAATATCCTTCTTGTCGTCTTTTTTGGCAAGATCCGCCTCTTGCTCATCATCGCTGAACGTTAATTTCTGATTGTAGTCAATATCGTCGTGCGCGGACCATCCAGCGTCGCGCGCTATATCATCCATTCGGGTTAGATCCTCTTCTTTGATTATTGGCCGTGTTACTATTTCCTCTTCCGCTAGACGATCACGCTCCTGGCGTTGTTGATGAGGAGTCGGAAAACGCTCGACTGGGTAATTGAACCTTGGTCGTGGACCGTTCGGTCCTACATTTGGGGCAAATTGAGGAGGAAATCCTCCTGTAAAATTTCCTCTGTACATCTGCAATTTTGTTATACAGGCATTAGTTTCTATGCGTTTATGCTATTATATTTGTTTTGTTGAACCAGAAAAGCATTAAACTATAATAGCAACACACAAATGTACATTCATCTAGAAGGTATTTGGTTGACTCATGCCAAAATAATAAATCCATCTAGAGCAATTGATTTTGAGAATACAATTCTTATACTTTATTCCTTACAAGCACTTAATTAAAATGTTATTAGGAATTAAAAATAATTCACTTTGAAAATTCTTTCTGGAAGAACTATTTGATACGCTTGTTTTATTGGTCAGACATAGTTAAGTCTTTCCAACATTAATGAAAGGTTTTGACGTAAAGAGTTTTTAACTCTTAAAAACTTCTCAATTAAGAGTTACGTAAAAAAATGGTATAAGAATTTATTTGTAGCGTAATATGCTCTTTGCAAAAATATTAGTTTGATACAAGTTAACCAGGCACCTTCTATATGTAAAATTAGTTTATAGTAAAGAAAAGAAAAGCAAAAGTTGGGGGTAACTTACAAAAGGAGGAATAAGTCCTCTGTATTGATGCAAATTGGGACCAGTGGAAGGTGCAGGAGCTTGGCTATTGTTTGAGTTATGCTGGCCTACCGGGGCCATGGCCATGGCGGGCGACTGGCCCAAGTTCTGCCTGGCGGTACCGGGTCCTTCCGAATGTCCTCCTTGGCCGCTGATGTTCATTGGGGGGCCCTGGACCGCCTGAGTACTCCCATTTCCGGAACCAGCTGTTGCTGCTCCTGCTCCACTTCCTGTGCGGCTGCCACCTTGTATCCAACTTCCTTCCGCTAAACAATCAAAAACACTTTCTTATAGATCAATCATTAAGATGCTCTATAATTATATTCAATGTTGCTTTTATTTACTTTGTGGGCGTAAACTTGGGCCAGGTCCGTATTGTGCGTTCAACTCCCGACTTAACGCTTGTTGCTGTTGTGGACCTCCTGATACACCTCCTGCATTCATTATGCAGTAACATTTCTTTAATATATAGCAATACTTTTCTTTATATTTATTCACTAATGTTAACATATCTCTTTTTCCTTTTCTTATGCTGGTGAAAGTAAAAAGAGATAGAAAGAGAAAGAGAAAGAGAAAGAGAAAGAGAAAGAGAAAGAGAATAAGATTCAACGAAATCAGCTACAGATTCTTGTGAATAATAAACATAAAGAAAGAGACATCATTGCATACAGGATAATTTTTTACATAACACATTCTGTAAATAAAGAATTCTTTTCATGTAATGCCACTGTGTACAAAAATTTACTACGACAAAGAAATAGTCCAACAATCAACGCAACTGTAATTATTAGCAGATGCACCAACCATAATTGCATCATTTGGCTCTCATTTCTTTTTAAACTTTGATTTCATGTTAAATATTTTTTTTAAATAATCATGGCAAGCAGCGTCCCGACGAGTCACTTAAGAAAAGGTCCAAATAAATTCTAAATACATTTTCACCAAACAGTAAAAAACTTATTTAAAATAATCATCTCACACTTTTCAAGCTCTGGGTGCAAAATCTCTTAATATTCAATTAATTACCACTTATATATATATATATATATATATATATATATATATATATAATATATATATATACATATAGTGTATATCGAAAATAATTAAAAAAGATTTTAGCTTGCTTGTTTTAAATGTTTACATACAAGCTCAACACTGTAACTATAGACCCGATGAAATTGAATTTATTATAAACACCCAAAACTTGTACATGATGTATGTTTGAACAGAACTTGTAATATGCATAAATAAAATATTAATCAATAGGACAGGATATGATTGATATGTATAAAAATAATTTAATATAAAGGAGAGAAATATTAAAAGGAGCTAAGCGACTTTTCCATGGCAAAGGGTGAGTAGATGTATATTAAACATCATGTAGTGTCAATGGAAGCTGCATCTGCTCATGAATTTGCAAATCTAGACCATACATCATTCAGCATAATTTTTCATTCTGTAGAAAATAATCTTTATTGCAAAAAAGCAATAAATTGCAAGATAGACTAAAATTAAAAAAGAAAATAGAAATGGAAAGAATTTTTCTTTTAAATATGAGCACAAAATCACTATGATCCAATCAATAATTATATCCTTAAGATCATTCTGACAGAACTTGAGCAGCCAATAAAATCTGAAGCTTTTTGGGTGAAGCACAAAGATCGCTACTACAAGGAATCAAAATTGAGTCTAGCAGCAACAGGCAGGCAAGCAGCAGCCCACCTGAGTGGTTGTGGGAATATGGCTGTTGCTGCAGCAATGAATGATGTTGGACTGTGACAGAGATCGCATTGGATGTTGTCGAGGACTGTTGAATGAGACTCTGAGTGGAGACGGATGCAGAGGGCTGTCCACTGAGACTGGGGAACTCGTGTTGGAACTGCGGGGACTGGTGGGCGAGGAAACTCAGTCCTAGGGCAGCTCTTCCCCCTCTCCCGCCCCCCACGAGCCCCGCGTAACCAACCATTGCTACCACAATGGGTATTATCTATCAATTAATTGTGTACCATAGCCCACAATCCAGATATGCTTCTTAAAACCCATTGTAATCTTTATTCCAGTTCTTCTTCAACTTCAAACCCTTACTTTATATTAATTCAATATTTTAAAGGACTTTGAATACTGTGCCTTCCAAATGAAGAATAAAGAAGCAATTTTACAATTTTTATTTGTGCAGACCTTTTATACCAGCCCAAGGTTATAACTTATTAACTTTTCAATATATTTTTAATACCACTCCTAAAGTAGCTCGTTAAGAGCGCTACATCGCCATAGTTTTTACAAGTACTTTGTAATCTTAAAAACAGAAGCTCAATGGTGCCTCAATTTTTTAAATTTAAATTACAAGATCAAACTTCAGAACTGGGATGAAGCCTTTCCTCACAATACACTTTCTTTTCATTTCACAAAAGTGGAATATTATAGCATATACTTACATAAGATTTCCTTAAAATACAAAGGATAAGTCTTATATGCTTGTGTTAATTTGATAAAATTTCCATGTCCTAAGTTAAAGTGTTTAATTTTTATATGGCCTTTTAATAGCTTATAAAATTTTAACACTACTTTACAGCGTTATTTTCCAAGAAGTGGGTCAATAATTGGGATCTTAAAGCATCCTTTATCGTATTCAGATTTTTGTAATGCATACCATCTCCTGATCTGCTCATAATCGCGCTCCATGATGATTTGTTGCTTGCATCTGAAGGATGTAATGATTGTGAAGGGCCTTGTTGTCCTGGCAGTGGTGGATGTTGGGGGGCTGATATAGCAGTTCCTGGTGCACATGGTGCAAGTGGAGAGTTTGTCTAGAAGATTAGTATTTAATATTTAAATCCCAATCAGATAAATCATGATAGTAATTAAAAAACACATACATTAATAACTATAAAACTTACCGTAGTTGTGTCTAATGCTGATACAGCTGTGGTTGTAGTACTACTAACAGTTGGTGATGCAGGATCTTTAGTAGTGGCCCAACCACTTCCTCCACTAGGTACAAGACTAACTGCTGGATCACTACTGCTTGTTTCACTTTTTAAACTAGGAAGGTTAGCAGGAGGTCGCCGTGCCGAGGGCACCTTTCCAAGACTTTGCATTCCATGTTTGCGTGGTAGTGTATTTTTCTGCTGGTGTTGCTCCAAAGATTCTCCCTAGTTATTTTATAAATTTATCATGAGCTTCTTAAAGTACAATCACTTTTTAAGAAAAGTAAATAGTAAATATCCTTACCCTGCTTTCTCGGTACAAACTATTGATATCTAATGATTGAAATTTTGATTTTCCTTTCTCCCCCTTCGACACAATCCCCGACAGAGTAGACATGCTGTCTGCAGGCAACCATTTAGTACCAATCAGACCCAAAGAACGAACCCTTTGTCTGCAAAACAAATAAACAAATTATAAATGTTTCATTTTTAATAATCTATATAGTATTTGCAATATACAGAAAAGTTTAAATAATATAGCAAAGAAGAAAGAGCTTTGATGCATACAGTGATGCACACTTGTATGTTATATACACATGAATAACTAATGCTTTTATATAAACAGTCAAATCTATTATATCTGTAAAATTTTATACTAACAGACTCAGATTATCAGGCCAGGACTTTATACATATATTTACTAAATTATATAATCTATGATAATTTAATTCTCATTTTATTGTTGTATTAAAAGGTTTACACTTAAATCTGAAGTATATAATGTTAAATAACTAACGAATCAGTTATACATCTATTGGTTACGTGTATACTAAAACAGTGATATTAAGATAAAAATGTGTGATGGTGCATAAGCAAACTATCAGCTCTATGTATGAGTAAATTTTGTCATTTTTCCTATAGTATTTTCAAATACATATACAGTTTTGCATTTTTAATTCGTTATGTTTATATTGGTTTACACGAAGAAAATTTGTTATGAATTAAATTATGATTTTGTTAAAGCGTTATAATAATTCTTCAACTACAGATATATCAGTAATATAATAAATCAACCGATGTCACAATATTTTATACAAAATGTTTGCCATAATTTTAGAACAATTTTTAAGGTAACAATTTTGCATTCATTAATCTCAATATACAATAAAGCAAAAACGAAAAAAGTTTAATAACAATTTCTTAATGCTGCAATTGCTAAGAAATGCTATATTGGTCAGAGTAAATTCATTATAATAATACAGTGATCTCTATAATCTGCAATTTAATACATTAAACAACTGAACAAAAAAGAAAAATATTTTTGTATGTTTAGCTGCATCTGATAATTGTATTGTAATTTTAAATTAACAGAAAAAAATATTGATGGAATTTCTTTCATTAATAGACAAACATGAGCTCTCCATGTTTTAAACATAATCGTAGCATCACTGCTGCAGAATGTAGATAAATAAACTATTGCAAATACATTCTTAGTTATTCATAAATGGTTTGTATTGATTTTACTCAAATTAAAACACAATGGTTTAACAAGCCAAAATTTTCATTTAACACAAAATAATTTGACAGTTTGACGTTTCTTTAAAAATAATTTGGTACCCTGGTGGCAAAGGTATTGCAGGTACCTATCTGGAAAGGTTGATTTTAACTAGTCTCTCTGTACATTTATATGGGAAAGTTACATTTGTTAGTTATTGTATAACAGTGGGAAAAAATTAGACATGTGGGATGTTTACTTATATTCTCCCCCCAGAGTATAGATATAAATATTTATCTGTCTGTAATTATAAAGATGGGTACTAAAACTTGACTAGTATTAGAGCAGGGCATTTATGGACGAAAATTGTTACACACACTTTCAACAAGATTCAGCCAATATTGGGAATGATTTCTGTGCAAAATATCGTACGTGCGTGGTAAAATACGTCAATTTTGTGCGCGGGTCTTTTTTGAAGGTTTCTTCTATTTATAACCAATAAAGCACTATGTAAAAATATTTACTTGTCTTAAGGTTGTTTTTCAACCTTTTTATTTTATTTTTTTTTTATTAAAAATTATAAGTTGTAGTAAATTTTAATAAATTTAGGTTGAAGCCCTATTAAATAGATAGTTTTATCAAAAAGCTTACCAAAAGGTAGCACGACCAGCCCTTATACTTACGGAGATAAATGAATTTTTACGTCCACGCTCTGAAGAGAGTTAAAATGAACACCCCGTACACAAAAAGTTTTTCCTTATTTTTTCACATAAATTGTAAAAACATCTTTAGCTTTTGAACTGCTTAGTAGCGATGTCGAATTCAAGAAACAATCACAATATATTTATTAAACAGAAATAAAAAAATAAATCAGTTTAGTACTTGTAAATATTACTTATTGCGGATATTATATTGATTATGTCGCTGAAACATACAAATGAATGATTCATTGTAGATTCACAGAAATCTTCTGCTAAATGTATTGAAATTTAGCTTTGCACAATGACACGAAAAATATATAAGATGAAAAAATAAAGACTGATACCACACAAACCTTTTTATACTTCAAAATATAGCGTATTGTTGGATTGAAATTCGGTTTTATCGTTGATATGTATACAAATGAATAATTCACTACATATTCACGGAGATTTTTATAGCTGTATAGTATGCGTGTAAGAATGTATATAAAAGTTTATAAAAAAGCAAGAATTACTATTAGAAACTATAGGAGAAAAAGGAGGTACATTATAAAATGTGTCGTCAGTAGAAAGAAAGAATTCTTAAATATTAGATTTGCGAACACCGCAGTTGTGGCATGATGGCATGAATGGTGATCAAGTAGAAGAAAAAGGTTGTCAAGAGCGTCACATTCAATGATTCCAGAGGAGAAGGAGGAACAGAGGAGAATAAATCGCTGATATATAACTTGAGCGAAGCTTCGTCTTTGCCAGCTACGAGGGGAAAAAGCAGAGGTATAGGTTAAAGGAAAATCGTAAAATATAGGAGAGCTTTCGTTAGAATAGAATACTGTAGAAGAAAAAGATGTTGCTATTCGAACGAGATGTTGAGGAAAATTGGCATCGTAGAAGGTTTACGTCAAAATACAACCAAGTGGGAAAATTTGTTGGATCGAAGGAAGCCATTAATGCAGGGAGAAATAAAATGATTAGCAGTATAAGGATCGGTCCGGAACGGATTTGTGACGGGGAAGAGAGGGGTAAGGAGCAAAATCAAAGGGAGAGTAATCCGAGGAAAAAGTATCAGGACGATGGATCTGAATTGACAAAATAAAGACTTACCTTGGTCCGTCCAAATGGGTTGCAAGTTCACAAATGGGTTAAATCCCAGTAAAACTACCTAAAGCACGGATTGCCGCAGATTACGAGTCCCAACAATTGTACCGCGCCTGCCAGCACACAAACTTCTTCTTTTCCACAATTCGTCCAAGATGGCGTATGCGCGACTTTCGGCTCTTCTTCCGCGATCAATACAATTACGTCATGCGGCCAAAGAGACCCGCTACCGCAGACATACCACTCTCGACACAAGCCTTCTTCCCTTTCTGTCACGCGAACAAACTCACCAAATTTATTATACGATGAATCGTCGATCTACACCAAACTTTTCCACCCTTTATTTGTCACCCAATGATGCTTAACCGTGACACTCTTCCGAATTCCGATCGAATATCCTCCCCCGAGTATTTTCCGAAGGGAATAGCTTGAATGGCTTCTTGGGAAACCGTTACTCTGGACGCGGCTAGAGTGAAACTCTCCGCAATCACTACAGCGCTGCTTTGGAATTCTTATGACGCTACTCCAAAGTCAAATTCATCATTGCCATTAAAACTTCTCCTATCGACTTTCTAGCCGGATTAGCCTCTGATCTAATCAATTACTATCCCTTTCCTATGGATATTCATTATTATCTATGTATTCATGCTTTCTTCTACAACATCACAGGTGTTTTTCTCTGTAATATATTTCTTCTATACATCGGGAATGGATACATTTTTGATCCCTTCAGTACATTTAGTATATCCCCCATACAAAATTCAAAATGGCTTGCTTACGTTTCTCACGACAGATTTAAATGGATGTATGACCGACGGAAAATTTCATTCAAGAAAATTTTCTACAATTTTAATAATATGAATTTAATTGTATAAGGGATCAAACTGTTAGTTTAATTCTGCTTAAAAGCGGTACAGTGTCGTTATTTGAAACATAAAAGTTATAAATATATATGTTTATACATTCTGTCAATGTAATTTTAAAAAAGGACTTTTGTACCGTTCTTAACAGAAATTAGTAGATATAATATGAGAGACATTATGAACGAATGTATCTAAAATATGTAGATTTTCTCTAATAACTTTTCTTACAATCCGAAAGTTTATACTGTTTTACCGATAATAGAGGTAGAAAAAGAGAGCGAGCTTGTTTTATACACACACAAGTGATGCATATGTATATATGTACATACTAACAAGATGTACAAATGTATTTGGTTGTTGGTTTGGTAAACTATTAACCCTGTTGTTGTATCCTGTTAAATGACAATTTATTGTTAACCGTTCGGCTTTGTTTTATCAATAACTAAACATTCATGATCTCAACCATCACTTTGCTTTCTTCAATTCCAATTATTTAACTTTCGATTGAATTCATTTTTCATTGATAACAAAGGGTAAACTAAAATTAAATACCACGCGAACAGCTGCAAATATGGCGACTGTTCTCCTTGTTTGTAACGTGTGAAACAAGAGGGTTTTCGACTCTTTTGTGTAATATTATCAGTCACAATTTAACATAAATTAAAAAGAAATGGGCAATTCCGACACCAAGCTTATTTTTCGGAAAGCAGTTGTTCAGCTGACATCAAAAACTCAGGTACAAATTCCGTTTATCTTGAAATAAAAAATAATGTTTTCTGCTTGACATTTCAATATGTCAGATCGCACATGGGCTTTTTCTATTTTCCACACACATCCTTCTGCGACTTTATAAGCAATTGTTAACACTTTTATTTTATATTGCATCGTTTTCTTTATTTTTTAATTTATATTATTTTTAACAAGTAGAAAATAGCAATGGTATATTTCTTTATACAAAACCAAGAATAGTTTAATTTTATATTTATATTCTCTCAAATGTCTGTATTTATTTATTCTAAATAACAGGTGATAGATGCTTCTGATGAATCATTCTGGGAACAATTTTGGTCAGAAAATGTATCAAATGTGCACGATATTTTTACCTTAATTCCTGCTTCTGAAATTCGTGTATTACGAGAAGAAGCACCAGCAAACCTAGCAACATTGTGTTACAAAGCTGTTGAAAAATTAGTGAAAGCTGTTGATAACAGCTGTAGGACTCAAAGGGAACAACAAATAGTTTTAAATTGTACACGATTATTGACACGTTTATTACCATATATTTTTGAAGATATTGATTGGAAAGGATTTTTCTGGTCTAGTTTGCCAGGAAAAGACAATGAAGAAAGTATACCATTAGCACATTCAATGTTAAATGCTATTTGTGTAAGCACTTGTATGTTTAAACCAATATAATTATAGAGTCTATGTTATTGAATTTTTATAATAAATAATTTTTTTTAGGATTTATTATTTTGTCCAGACTTTACTGTAGCTGCAAATAGAAAATCCGGCCCTGTATGTAATTAATTATAAACATAATCTTATTGTATTAACAATACAAATAAAAATTTCTCTTTGTTAGGATAAAGCAGAAGAATTACATTCCATAGATAGCTGTGAATATATTTGGGAAGCTGGTGTAGGATTCGCCTATTCGCCACCTAGAAATCCTGTCTTAGATTCAAATAGAACCGAGTTGTTAAAGCTTTTATTAACATGCTTTAGTGAAACAATGTATAACTTACCAATGGATCTTTCAATTACACCTAACAAGTGGATCCAGCATTTAACCAGTACTGAAAACAGGTAATTTGAATTTATTATCAAATCTAAGACAAAATACTTTTTAATTTTTTACAATAAAGTAATGTCCATTATTAAATTTTTAACTTTTCATAGACATGCTCTACCTATGTTTACATCATTGCTGAATACAGTATGTGCCTATGATCCAGTTGGCTTTGGATTACCATATAATCATCTACTATTTAATGACTCCCTTGAACCATTAGTTGACATTTCTTTACAAATTTTAATTGTAACATTGGATCATGATACCAGTGGAGGGACTTCTATGGACGAGGGTGTAACTGGAGACAATTTATTTATTAATTATTTAAGTCGTATACATCGTGACGAAGGTAACCCTTTATAGAATTTATTCAAATTTAAATAGAATTATAATTTAATAAGCAAATTTTTTGATTTTTTTATAGACTTTCATTTTGTATTAAAGGGTATTACAAGATTATTGAATAATCCACTGATGCAAACATATTTACCTAATTCAACAAAGAAAGTACACTTTCACCAAGAGTTGCTTGTTTTTTTTTGGAAAATGTGTGATTATAATAAAAAGTTTCTATACTATGTGCTGAAAAGCTCTGATGTACTTGAAGTTTTAGTTCCTATACTTTATCATCTGAATGATTCGCGAGCAGACCAATGTAAGATGTCTTATCATTAACAATACTTGAAAAAGGGTTAAGATTTTATACTTGTGTTTATGTATTGGTTCTTTTAGCAAGGGTAGGTTTAATGCACATCGGTGTATTTATACTGCTTCTTTTAAGCGGAGAACGTAATTTTGGAGTCAGGCTAAATAAACCATACACAGCTACAGTACCTATGGATATTCCAGTATTTACAGGTATATCATTCATTAATATTATAATATGTTGTTCATTAATTTTGTTTTTCAATAACACATTTGCTCTTTAGGAACCCACGCCGATTTACTAGTCACTGTGTTCCATAAAATAATAACAACTGGACATCAAAGGTTGCAACCTTTATTCGATTGTTTGCTTACAATTCTAGTCAATGTATCTCCATACCTTAAAACTTTATCAATGGTGGCTAGTACCAAACTATTGCATTTGCTTGAAGCATTTAGCACACCATGGTTTTTATTTTCTGCTCCTACCAATCATCATTTAGTATTCTTTCTACTTGAAATTTTTAATAATATAATTCAGGTACGTAAATTATATTACAGGGAATCATTTAAATATGAAGAATTATGACACTTAAATAATGTTTTCCTTAGTATCAATTTGATGGCAACAGTAATTTGGTTTACACAATAATTCGTAAGAGACAAGTGTTTCATGCACTTGCAAATTTACCAAGCGATTGCAGTACAATAGCAAAATCTCTTAATAAAAGGCAACGACGTCATGTTCCTGCGAGTACATCCAGTGAAAATGTTAGTGAAACAGCCATGGAAGGGTCTCATCCCGCTCAACCAGCTGAGCCAGGCACATTAAACGCTACTTTGTTAGACACTCCTGGTAAGTGTTATTTATATTTCTTTTTATTTTTCTTTATCCCATTAACAATAAATAATTTTTTTTTAAGGTATAGAAAATATGACTGAAAAAGAGTCAGCACATCCATTAAGCCCATCAGTTAACGTTGAAGTTGGTTGTTCAGCTAGTAATAATAATCAAAGTAACGAGGAAGACTCTTCGGAAGAAGTGTCATCATCACCTAAACAGAA
>NW_027117157.1:0-31807 GCF_024137725.1 Prorops nasuta | reverse complement strand
GTACTTAGGGGGGTCTTCGGGGGGGTACTTAGTGGAGTACATAGGGGGGTCTTGGGGGGGGGGTACTTAGGGGGGGTACTTAGAGGGGTCTTGGCTTGGTACTTACAGGGGTCTTGGGTGGGGGTGGTACTTAAGGGGGGTACTTAGGGGGGTCTTGGGTGGGACTTACAGGGGCCTGGGAGGGGGGATTACTTAGGGTGGTACTTAGGGGGGTCTTGGGGGGGGTACTTAGGGGGGTACTTAGGGGGGGTACTTAGGGGGTACATAGGGGGGGTACTTAGGGAGGCCTTGGGGGGGGGTATATAGAGGGGTACTTAAGGGGGGTATTTAGGGGGGTCTTGGGGGGGTTCTTAGGGGGGTTTTAGGGGGGTAATTAGGGGAGTACTTAGGTTCGTCTTGGGGGGGGGGGGGGTACTTAGGGGGGGTACTTATGTGGGGTACTTAGGGGGGTACTTAGGGGGGGACTTTGGGGGTGGGTACTTAGGGGGGTCTTTGGGGGGGGTACTTAGGGGGGTACTTAGGGGGGTCTTTGGGGGGGGGGTACTTAGGAGGGTCTTGGGGGGGGGGGGTACTTAGGGGGGGGTACTTAGGGGGGGTACTTAGGGGGGGTACTTAGGGGGGTCTTCGGGGGGTACTTAGTGGAGTACATAGGGGGGTCTTGGGGGGGGGGGGTACTTAGGTGGGGTCTTGGGGGGGTCTTGGGGTGGTCTTGGGGGGGTCTTGGGGGGGGTACTTAGGGGGTACTTAGGGGTGTCATGGGGGGGACTAAGGGGGGGGGGGGGTACTTAGGGGGGTGCTAAGGGGAGTTCTTAGGGGGGTCTTGGGGGGGGGTAGTTAGATGGGTCTTGAGGGGGTACTTAGGGGGGTGTCTTGGGGGGGTACTTAGGGGGGTCTTCGGGGGGTACTTAGTGGCGTACATAGGGGGGTCTTGGGGGGGGGGGGGGTACTTAGGTGGGTCTTGGGGGGGTCTTGGGGTGGTCTTGGGGGGGTCTTGGGGGGGGTACTTAGGGGAGTACATAGGGGTGGTCTTGGGGGGGGGTGGTACTTAGGGGGGTCTTGGGGGGGGGGGTACTTAGGGGGGTCTTGGGGGGGCGGTACTTAGGGGGGGTACTTAGGGGGGGGGAACTTAGGGGGGGACTTAGGGGGGTCTTCGGGGGGGTACTTAGTGGAGTACATAGGGGGGTCTTGGGGGGGGGGGGGGGTACTTAGGTGGGTCTTGGGGGGTCTTGGGGTGGTCTTGGGGGGGTCTTGGGGGGGTACTTAGGGGGTACTTAGGGGTGTCTTGGGGGGGACTAAGGAGGGGGGGGGTACTTAGGGGGGTGCTTAGGGGAGTTCTTAGGGGGGTCTTGTGGGGGTACTTAGGGGGATTTTGGGGGGGGTAATTAGGGGAGTACTTAGGGGGGTCTTGGGGGGGTACTTAGGGGGGTACTAAGGGGAGGTACTTAGGGGGGTTTTGGGGGGTTACTTAGGGGAGTACATAGGGGGGTTTTGGGAGGGGGAGGTACTTAGGTGGGTCTTGGGGGGGGGTACTTAGGGGGGTACTAAGGGGAGGTACTTAGGGGGGTTTTGGGGGGTTACTTAGGGGAGTACATAGGGGTGGTCTTGGGGGGGGGGGGTAGTTAGGGGGACTGGGGGGGGGTACTGAGGGGGGTGTTGGGGGGGGTACTTAGGGGGGTACTTAGAGGGGTCTTGGCTTGGTACTTACAGGGGTCATGGGTGGGGGGGGGTAATTAAGGGGGGTACTTAGGGGGGTCTTGGGTTGGTACTTACAGGGCCTGGGGTGGTGGGGATTACTTAGGGTGGTACTTAGGGGGGTCTTGGGGGGGTAATTAGGGGGGGTACTTAGGGGGGGTACTTAGGGGGGTACTTAGGGGGGTCTTGTGGGGGTACTTAGGGGGATTTTGGGGGGGTAATTAGGGGAGTACTTAGGGGCGTCTTGGGGGGGGGGGTACTTAGGGGGGTCTTGGGGGGGTACTTAGGAGGGTACTTAGGGGGTACTTAGAGGGGTCTTGGGGGGGACTTGAGGGGGGGTACTTAAGGGGGGTACTTAGGGGGGTACTTAGGTCGGTACTTATGTGGGGTACTTAGGGGGGTACTTAGGGGGGTCTTTGGGGGGGTACTTAGGGTGGTCTTTGGGGGGGGGGGTACTTAGGGGAGTCTTGGGGTGGTACTTAGGGGGGGGTACTTAAGGGGGTCTTGGGGGGGGGTACTTAGGGGGGTCTTGGGAGGGGGGTACTTAGGGGGGATCTTGGGAGGGGGGGGGTACTTAGGGGGTGTCTTGGGGGGGGTACATAGGGGGAGTACTTAGGGGGGTCTTGGGGGGAGTCTTGGGGGGGGGAATTGAGGGGGGGCACTTAGGGGAGTACTTTGGGGGGTACTTAGGGGGGTCTTGGGGGGGGTACATAGGGGGGGTACTTAGGGGGTGTACTTAGGGGGGTACTTAGGGGGGTCTTGTGGGGGTACTTAGGGGGATTTTGGGGGGGTAATTATGGGAGTACTTAGGGGCGTCTTGGGGTGGGGTACTTAGGGGGGTACTTAGGGGGGTCTTGGGGTGGGTACTTAGGGGGTTTTGGGGGGGGGGGTACTTAGGGGGGTCTGGGTGGCGTCCTTAGGGGGGTACTTAGGGGGGGTACTTAGGGGGGTACTGGGGGGGGTACTTAGGGTGGTCTTCGGGTGATACTTAGTGGAGTACATAGGGGGGCTTGGGGGGGGGGGGTACTTAGGGGGGTACTTAGAGGGGTCTTGGCTTGGTGCTTACAGGGGTCTTGGCTGGGGGTGGTACTTAAGGGGGGTACTTAGGGGGGTCTTGGGTTGGTACTTACAGGGGTCTGGGGGGGGGATTACTTAGGGTGGTACTTAGGGGGGTCTTGGGGGGGTACTTAGTGGGGTACTTAGGGGGGGGTACTTAGGGGGGTACATAGGGGGGGTACTTAGGGGGGTCTTGGGGGGGTACACTGACATTCATCGAATCTGCTCGTGAAGAATGGCCTACTAGATTTGTAACTAGCTGGACAGCTTCAGGTCTCTAGTTCTCACCAAAGCGTAAAACGTCACGGTGACGTCAGATGACGTCACGATGACGTATTGGAGTCGTGGTGGGGAGAATAAGGAGAATCTGGTAAATTGCATATACTCGAGTGTAGCGGTTGATCGTCTTACTTTTGTCAAAAGTATATCATCTCGGGATAAAATGGTATAGTAAGAATTTTCTTCTTTCTCTGTCTAATAGCATAAGAGTGAGAGAGAAAGACATATGATACCCCATGTGCCCATTGATTCTGCTCGAGCACGTTTTTGGTATAGTGATAGGAATTTTGGTATACTGATAGAAGCGGTAATAATATAGTAATCAAACGACAGATCAATAAAAAGAAGAGGGCATATTCCAATGAGTGAAGTGTCAAAATGTGCAACTTAACCTCTGTAATTTGTATTAATTTATTAAAATAACTTGTAAGTGATGAACTTTTAATAAAATCATATTAAGTGTTATAAATTTGTATAAAAAATATGTATTTTAGTTTTAACCTATTATTGTGTAACATATGGTGTATAAAAATAACTGAAAATATATATTTTAAATTAAATTTATGTTGTTGATATTTTGTCAAGAATAACACATCATTAACTTTTATATTAATAATAAGGAGCTATATTCTTGAGTCGTAAAGTCCATTGGAGCTTGCAAGTCAACTATGGATCCCAAGCTTACAGCAATAAGATTCTACGAATAAAGAAGATGCAATTCATTATTAAAATAGATAATCGTTAACTCAGATTTTTTTGCAGAAACCTAATATCAATAGTGACAAGCTTTCGTATCTATTTCCAATTGGTGATGCTGGAAGAGAACCTCTGAGAGCTCCCTGACAGCTCAACTGCCACAGGTCCAAGAAACAGCTATTTACGTAAATCTGTCCAGTGTCATGCAATACATTATCCAGAAGCCATTCTGCTATTATCCAGCTAATGTTTCTACGCAATATAATTAATTACTTATTAATTTTCAAATATACTAAATATGTAAAGAAGAAAAAGCCAATATATTAAAATCCATTTACTTACACTACATCTCATTACGTAACCATGAGTGAATATTGTTGAATGGTGACAGAACAGTTTATAGTTGCAGAATCAGAATACATTCCTGTTGTGGGTAATGTTGCTGGGTCCTTTTGTTCTTTCGCAGTATCCAAAAGCAGCAAATTTGCAATGATTTTACAATTATAGCCTATATTCGAAGAAAACTTTAATACTTAAACTTAAATTGAAGAATATTCAAATGATTAATAGTAACTCCTTACGGATTAAGATATCTTGCATTATTTTCAATTTCTGCTACCAGTGCGTATAGGCAAATTCAGTGGTAAATTGTTATTCTCATCACTTAGAGCTTGTTAATCCTGTAAGTTACGTAGCACTTTAAAGTGGGCAAACAAATCCTTACGCTGCATTATATTAGTCCTTCTCTTCCTTCGCTAACTTTTGAAAATTCATATATTACTGTTATCCACGAGTATATTTACCCAGTGGCTGAAAAATATTAGAAAGAGTATGAAAATTCATTCTTAAAAGTAAGCATAAATTATTTCCATATTCATAAAGTTATACATACCTATTCTATTATTTAGCTGGATGTTAGCTGCCACGAAGACATCCATATGTAATGTGCCTGCCCTCCTTCCTTTTTAATCCAGTGTATTATCCTAATAGTTTGCTGCAGGACAGTCTTAAGTCAGAAATAGATTGAAGTGTGATAATTCGGTTCTACTTTCTCTTTACCCTGGCCTACCATGAGGAGATACTCTTTTTTATCTTGATTTTTCATAACGTAAATGATAAATAATTATTCCTGAAATAAAAACGTGCACACACACATATATATATATATATATATATATATATATATATTATTGTCTTTTCAGATTATATACTCTATTTTTTATCTTATATAATTTATTTTTTTTTTTTCTTTTTTTCAGTACTCCGAAAATTGATTTACGTTAAATAATATTGGTGGCCCTGAAAAGGGCCGATTTTTGGATCCGACACGTGGCAGAGCACATTCCTTTTTTATACCATGCAATCCGATCCATCTAAAAAAATACCCATTCGAAACCAACAACAGTAAAGCTCATTCAATAATCCGTCCAGTAGCCATTCCGCTCGATCACTTGATTAAGTCGATTAGGTATCGAGTTAGTCAAGTTAGCTAAGAACTCTGGGTCAGACCTAAGGCCTTCCCAGATATTCTTCGCTTGATCGAGAATCGCTGCCCTCGTCCTCGCGCCTGGCTCTATCCATCGTCTGGACATCAATGCCCAGACGTTCTCAATTAAATTGAGATCCGGTGATCGAGCGGGCCAATCCACCACTTCCAACTCCGGGTGTCGCGCAAACCACGCTCGCGTTTCGCGTGAGGTATGGATCGCTGAATTGTCCTGCACAAATCGGATCACCGGTACTTCTCATCCGCGGGATATACATTACGCACGCTTGGGAGAAAAATTTCTTCCAAGATGCGAATGTATTCCCGGGAATTCATACGTGGAGAAATCTCCACAAGATCACCGATATGTTCACCGGAAATCCAGCCCCATACGCCACACGATACGCGTCCAGACCGATGAGTCTGGAAGACGTGGTTTGGCTGCAACCGGGTATCGTTCGGGCGCCACACGTGCAAGGCCTGAGCCTGAGAGGGCAACGATATGAAAACCTTTTCATCGGTCCATATCGTAGCCTTCCAATCTGCACGGCTCCGCGAAAGATTCGCGAGGGCATAGCCAACTCTCTGCTCACGGTGAGCAGGAGTTAATGGGATTTTACGCGCTGGACGACGGCAGTGAATACCTGCAGAGTGTAAACGCCGCAGGCCGGTGGTCACTGAAGCTGGATAATCTATCTCCTCCACTATGTCGCTGACACTAGCGAAGGGATCTTCTTCGATCCTGCTCAGCAGCTGCTGGTCATCGATCTCCGAAGTCCTTTTCTGCCCTCTGTTCTCCGCTCTCCGGTCACGCAGTGCGTGGTCTCCGCCTTCGCGGTACCGACGTATCCAGCGCCTGACGGTGGTCTCGTGTGCCCCGCAGAGTACAGCGATCTCACTCGCGCTTTTCCCGCACTCAAAATAGCCAATGGCTCTTCCTCTGGTAGCCTCACTATGCTGTGACATCGTCGACGTATCCAATAGATATGAATGTTATAACAAATTAACGTTATTATCGATACTTCTAATTCAATAATCGAGGCATTATTCACTTTTATCTATAATAACGTTAATTTGTTATAACATTCATATCTATTGGATACGTCGACGATGTCACAGCATAGTGAGGCTACCAGAGGAAGAGCCATTGGCTATTTTGAGTGCGGGAAAAGCGCGAGTGAGATCGCTGTACTCTGCGGGGCACACGAGACCACCGTCAGGCGCTGGATACGTCGGTACCGCGAAGGCGGAGACCACGCACTGCGTGACCGGAGAGCGGAGAATAGAGGGCAGAAAAGGACTTCGGAGATCGATGACCAGCAGCTGCTGAGCAGGATCGAAGAAGATCCCTTCGCTAGTGTCAGCGACATAGTGGAGGAGATAGATTATCCAGCTTCAGTGACCACCGGCCTGCGGCGTTTACACTCTGCAGGTATTCACTGCCGTCGTCCAGCGCGTAAAATCCCATTAACTCCTGCTCACCGTGAGCAGAGAGTTGGCTATGCCCTCGCGAATCTTTCGCGGAGCCGTGCAGATTGGAAGGCTACGATATGGACCGATGAAAAGGTTTTCATATCGTTGCCCTCTCAGGCTCAGGCCTTGCACGTGTGGCGCCCGAACGATACCCGGTTGCAGCCAAACCACGTCTTCCAGACTCATCGGTCTGGACGCGTATCGTGTGGCGTATGGGGCTGGATTTCCGGTGAACATATCGGTGATCTTGTGGAGATTTCTCCACGTATGAATTCCCGGGAATACATTCGCATCTTGGAAGAAATTTTTCTCCCAAGCGTGCGTAATGTATATCCCGCGGATGAAGTACCGGTGATCCGATTTGTGCAGGACAATTCAGCGATCCATACCTCACGCGAAACGCGAGCGTGGTTTGCGCGACACCCGGAGTTGGAAGTGGTGGATTGGCCCGCTCGATCACCGGATCTCAATTTAATTGAGAACGTCTGGGCATTGATGTCCAGACGATGGATAGAGCCAGGCGCGAGGACGAGGGCAGCGATTCTCGATCAAGCGAAGAATATCTGGGAAGGCCTTAGGTCTGACCCAGAGTTCTTAGCTAACTTGACTAACTCGATACCTAATCGACTTAATCAAGTGATCGAGCGGAATGGCTACTGGACGGATTATTGAATGAGCTTTACTGTTGTTGGTTTCGAATGGGTATTTTTTTAGATGGATCGGATTGCATGGTATAAAAAAGGAATGTGCTCTGCCACGTGTCGGATCCAAAAATCGGCCCTTTTCAGGGCCACCAATATTATTTAACGTAAATCAATTTTCGGAGTACTGAAAAAAAGAAAAAAAAAAAATAAATTATATAAGATAAAAAATAGAGTATATAATCTGAAAAGACAATAATATATATATATATATATATATATATATATATATATGTGTGTGTGCACGTTTTTATTTCAGGAATAATTATTTATCATTTACGTTATGAAAAATCAAGATAAAAAAGAGTATCTCCTCATGGTAGGCCAGGGGTAAAGAGAAAGTAGAACCGAATTATCACACTTCAATCTATTTCTGACTTAAGACTGTCCTGCAGCAAACTATTAGGATAATACACTGGATTAAAAAGGAAGGAGGGCAGGCACATTACATATGGATGTCTTCGTGGCAGCTAACATCCAGCTAAATAATAGAATAGGTATGTATAACTTTATGAATATGGAAATAATTTATGCTTACTTTTAAGAATGAATTTTCATACTCTTTCTAATATTTTTCAGCCACTGGGTAAATATACTCGTGGATAACAGTAATATATGAATTTTCAAAAGTTAGCGAAGGAAGAGAAGGACTAATATAATGCAGCGTAAGGATTTGTTTGCCCACTTTAAAGTGCTACGTAACTTACAGGATTAACAAGCTCTAAGTGATGAGAATAACAATTTACCACTGAATTTGCCTATACGCACTGGTAGCAGAAATTGAAAATAATGCAAGATATCTTAATCCGTAAGGAGTTACTATTAATCATTTGAATATTCTTCAATTAAGTTTAAGTATTAAAGTTTTCTTCGAATATAGGCTATAATTGTAAAATCATTGCAAATTTGCTGCTTTTGGATACTGCGAAAGAACAAAAGGACCCAGCAACATTACCCACAACAGGAATGTATTCTGATTCTGCAACTATAAACTGTTCTGTCACCATTCAACAATATTCACTCATGGTTACGTAATGAGATGTAGTGTAAGTAAATGGATTTTAATATATTGGCTTTTTCTTCTTTACATATTTAGTATATTTGAAAATTAATAAGTAATTAATTATATTGCGTAGAAACATTAGCTGGATAATAGCAGAATGGCTTCTGGATAATGTATTGCATGACACTGGACAGATTTACGTAAATAGCTGTTTCTTGGACCTGTGGCAGTTGAGCTGTCAGGAGCTCTCAGAGGTTCTCTTCCAGCATCACCAATTGGAAATAGATACGAAAGCTTGTCACTATTGATATTAGGTTTCTGCAAAAAAATCTGAGTTAACGATTATCTATTTTAATAATGAATTGCATCTTCTTTATTCGTAGAATCTTATTGCTGTAAGCTTGGGATCCATAGTTGACTTGCAAGCTCCAATGGACTTTACGACTCAAGAATATAGCTCCTTATTATTAATATAAAAGTTAATGATGTGTTATTCTTGACAAAATATCAACAACATAAATTTAATTTAAAATATATATTTTCAGTTATTTTTATACACCATATGTTACACAATAATAGGTTAAAACTAAAATACATATTTTTTATACAAATTTATAACACTTAATATGATTTTATTAAAGTTCATCACTTACAAGTTATTTTAATAAATTAATACAAATTACAGAGGTTAAGTTGCACATTTTGACACTTCACTCATTGGAATATGCCCTCTTCTTTTTATTGATCTGTCGTTTGATTACTATATTATTACCGCTTCTATCAGTATACCAAAATTCCTATCACTATACCAAAAACGTGCTCGAGCAGAATCAATGGGCACATGGGGTATCATATGTCTTTCTCTCTCACTCTTATGCTATTAGACAGAGAAAGAAGAAAATTCTTACTATACCATTTTATCCCGAGATGATATACTTTTGACAAAAGTAAGACGATCAACCGCTACACTCGAGTATATGCAATTTACCAGATTCTCCTTATTCTCCCCACCACGACTCCAATACGTCATCGTGACGTCATCTGACGTCACCGTGACGTTTTACGCTTTGGTGAGAACTAGAGACCTGAAGCTGTCCAGCTAGTTACAAATCTAGTAGGCCATTCTTCACGAGCAGATTCGATGAATGTCAGTGTACATAGGGGGGTACTTAGGGGGGGTACTTAGGGGGGTCTTGGGGGTGTACTTAGGGGGGTTTTAGGGGGTAATTAGGGGAGTACTTAGGGGCGTCTTGGGGGGGGGGGGGTACTTAGGGGGGTCTGGGTGGCGTACTTAAAGGGGGTACTTAGGGGGGGGTACTTAGGGGGGTACTTAGGGGGGTCTTCGGGGGGTACTTAGTGGAGTACATAGGGGGGTCTTGGGTGGTGTGGTACTTAGGGGGGTCTTGGGGGGGTACTTAGGGGGGTACTTAGGGGGGTACTTAGAGGGGTCTTGGGTTTGTACTTACAGGGGACTTGGGGTGGGGGTACTTAGGGGGGGTACTTAGGGGGGACTTGGCGGGGTACTTAGGGGGGGTCCTGGGGGGGTACTTAGGGGAGAACTTAGGTGGGTCTTGGGGGGGGGCCTTGGGGGGGACTTGGGGGGGGGACTTACGGGGTTCTTGGTGGGGGTACTTAAGGGGGTCTTGGGTGGGTACTTAGGGGAGTACTTATTGGGGTCTTGGGGGGGGGGGTACTTAGGGGGGTACTTATGGGGGTCTTGGGGGGTGGTACTTAGGTTGGTACTTAAGGGGGGTACTTAGGGGGGGTACTTAAGGGGGTCTTGGGGGGGGGGTACTTAGGGGGGTCTTGGGGGGGTACTTAGGAGGGTACTTAGGGGGTACTTAGAGGGGTCTTGGGGGGGACTTGAGGGGGGTACTTAAGGGGGGTACTTAGGGGGGTACTTAGGTCGGTACTTATGTGGGGTACTTAGGGGGGTACTTAGGGGGGTCTTTGGGGGGTACTTAGGGGGGTCTTTGGGGGGGGGGTACTTAGGGGAGTCTTGGGGTGGTACTTAGGGGGGGTACTTAAGGGGGTCTTGGGGGGGGGTACTTAGGGGGGTCTTGGGAGGGGGTACTTAGGGGGGATCTTGGGAGGGGGGGGGGGTACTTAGGGGGTGTCTTGGGGGGGTACATAGGGGGAGTACTTAGGGGGGTCTTGGGGGGAGTCTTGGGGGGGGGAATTGAGGGGGCACTTAGGGGAGTACTTTGGGTGGTACTTAGGGGGGTCTTGGTGGGGTTCTTAGGGGAGTACTTAGGGGGGTTTTTGGAGGGGGAGTTACTTAGGAGGGTCTTCGGGGGGTACTTTGGGGGGGTACTAAGGGGTGGTACTTAGGGGGGTCTTGGGGGGGTACATAGGGGGGGTACTTAGGGGGAGTACTTAGGGGGGTCTTGGGGGGGTACTTAGGGGGGTTTTGGGGGGGTAATTAGGGGGGTCTGGGGGGGGGGGGGTACTTAGGGGGGATCTTGGGGGGGTGGTAGTTAGGGGGGTCTTGGGGGGGTACATAGGGGAGTACTTAGGGGGGTCTTGGGGGGAGACTTGGGGGGGGACTTGAGGGGGGCACTTAGGGCGGTACTTTGCGGGGGTACTTAGGGGGGTCTTGGGGGGGTTCTTAGGGGAGTACATAGGGGGGGTTTTGGGAGGGGGAGGTGCTTAGGTGGGTCCTGGGGGGGTACTTAGGGGGGGTACTAAGGGTAGGTACTTAGGGGGGGTCTTGGGGGGGGTACTTAGGGGAGTACATAGGGGGGTCTTGGGGGGGTGGGGGTACATAGGGGGGTCTGGGGGGGGGTACTTAGAGGGGTCTTGGCTTGGTACTTACAGGGGTCTTGGGTGGGGGGGATAATTAAGAGGTGTACTTAGGGGGGTCTTGGGTTGGTACTACAGGGGTCTGGGGGGGGGATTACTTAGGGTGGTACTTAGGGGGGTCTTGGGGGGGTACTTAGGGGGGTACTTAGGGGGGGTACTTAGTGGGGTACATAGGGGGGTACTTAGGGGGGTCTTGGGGGGGTACATAGGGGGGTACTTAGGGGGTGTACTTAGGGGGGTACTTAGGGGGGTCTTGTGGGGGTACTTAGGGGGATTTTGGGGGGGTAATTATTGGAGTACTTAGGGGCGTCTTGGGGTGGGGTACTTAGGGGGGGTACTTAGGGGGGTCTTGGGTGGGTACTTAGGGGAGTACATAGGGGGGTCTTGGGGGGGTGGGGTACATAGGGGGGTCTGGGGGGGGGTACTTAGAGGGGTCTTGGCTTGGTACTTACAGGGGTCTTGGGTGGGGGGGATAATTAAGAGGTGTACTTAGGGGGGTCTTGGGTTGGTACTACAGGGGTCTGGGGGGGGGGATTACTTAGGGTGGTACTTAGGGGGGTCTTGGGGGGGTACTTAGGGGGGTACTTAGGGGGGGTACTTAGTGGGGTACATAGGGGGGTACTTAGGGGGGTCTTGGGGGGGTACATAGGGGGGTACTTAGGGGGTGTACTTAGGGGGGTACTTAGGGGGGTCTTGTGGGGGTACTTAGGGGGATTTTGGGGGGGTAATTATTGGAGTACTTAGGGGCGTCTTGGGGTGGGGTACTTAGGGGGGTACTTAGGGGGGTCTTGGGTGGGTACTTAGGGGGGTTTTGGGGGGGGGGTACTTAGGGGGGTCTGGGTGGCGTCCTTAGGGGGGTACTTAGGGGGGGTACTTAGGGGGGGTACTGGGGGGGGTACTTAGGGTGGTCTTCGGGGGATACTTAGTGGAGTACATAGGGGGGTCTTGGGGGGGGGGGGTACTTAGGGGGGTACTTAGAGGGGTCTTGGCTTGGTGCTTACAGGGGTCTTGGCTGGGGGTGGTACTTAAGGGGGTACTTAGGGGGGTCTTGGGTTGGTACTTACAGGGGTCTGGGGGGGGGGATTACTTAGGGTGGTACTTAGGGGGGTCTTGGGGGGGTACTTAGTGGGGTACTTAGGGGGGGTACTTAGGGGGGTACATAGGGGGGTACTTAGGGGGGTCTTGGGGGTGTACATAGGGGGGTACTTAGGGGGGGTACTTAGGGGGGTCTTGGGGGTGTACTTAGGGGGGTTTTAGGGGGTAATTAGGGGAGTACTTAGGGGCGTCTTGGGGGGGGGGGTACTTAGGGGGGTCTGGGTGGCGTACTTAAAGGGGTACTTAGGGGGGGTACTTAGGGGGGTACTTAGGGGGGTCTTCGGGGGGTACTTAGTGGAGTACATAGGGGGGTCTTGGGTGGTGTGGTACTTAGGGGGGTCTTGGGGGGGTACTTAGAGGGGTCTTGGGTTTGTACTTACAGGGGACTTGGGGTGGGGGTACTTAGGGGGGTACTTAGGGGGGACTTGGCGAGGGTACTTAGGGGGGTCCTGGGGGGGTACTTAGGGGAGAACTTAGGTGGGTCTTGGGGGGTGCCTTGGGGGGGACTTGGGGGGGGACTTACGGGGTTCTTGGTGGGGGTACTTAGGGGGGTCTTGGGTGGGTACTTAGGGGAGTACTTATTGGGGTCTTGGGGGGGGGGGGTACTTAGGGGGGTACTTATGGGGGTCTTGGGGGGGTACTTAGGTTGGTACTTAAGGGGGGTACTTAGGGGGGTACTTAAGGGTGTCTTGGGGGGAGGGTACTTAGGGGGGTCTTGGGGGGGTACATAGGGGGGTAATTAGGGGGGGTACTAAGGGGAGGTACTTAGGGGGGTCTTGGGCGGGTAATTAGGGGAGTACTTAGGGGCGTCTTGGGGGGGGGTACTTAGGGGGGTCTTGGGGGGGTACTTAGGAGGGTACTTAGGGGGTACTTAGAGGGGTCTTGGGGGGGACTTGAGGGGGGTACTTAAGGGGGTACTTAGGGGGGTACTTAGGTCGGTACTTATGTGGGGTACTTAGGGGGGTACTTAGGGGGGTCTTTGGGGGGTACTTAGGGGGGTCTTTGGGGGGGGGGTACTTAGGGGAGTCTTGGGGTGGTACTTAGGGGGGGTACTTAAGGGGGTCTTGGGGGGGGGGGGGTACTTAGGGGGGTCTTGGGAGGGGGTATTTAGGGGGGATCTTGGGAGGGGGGGGGTACTGAGGGGGTGTCTTGGGGGGGTACATAGGGGAGTACTTAGGGGGGTCTTGGGGGGAGTCTTGGGGGGGGGGGAATTGAGGGGGCACTTAGGGGAGTACTTTGGGGGGTACTTAGGGGGGTCTTGGTGGGGTTCTTAGGGGAGTACTTAGGGGGGTTTTGGGAGGGGGAGGTACTTAGGAGGGTCTTCGGGGGGTACTTTGGGGGGTACTAAGGGGTGGTACTTATGGGGGTCTTGGGGGGGTACATAGGGGGGTACTTAGGGGGAGTACTTAGGGGGGTCTTGGGGGGGTACTTAGGGGGGTTTTGGGGGGGTAATTAGGGGGGTCTGGGGGGGGGTACTTAGGGGGGATCTTGGGGGGGTGGTAGTTAGGGGGGTCTTGGGGGGATACATAGGGGAGTACTTAGGGGGGTCTTGGGGGGAGACTTGGGGGGGGACTTGAGGGGGGCACTTAGGGGGGTACTTTGCGGGGTACTTAGGGGGGTCTTGGGGGGGTTCTTAGGGGAGTACATAGGGGGGTTTTGGGAGGGGGAGGTGCTTAGGTGGGTCCTGGGGGGGGTACTTAGGGGGGTACTGAGGGTAGGTACTTAGGGGGGTCTTGGGGGGGTACTTAGGGGAGTACATAGGGGGGTCTTGGGGGGGTGGGGTACATAGGGGGGTCTGGGGGGGGGGTACTTAGAGGGGTCTTGGCTTGGTACTTACAGGGGTCTTGGGTGGGGGGGATAATTAAGAGGTGTACTTAGGGGGGTCTTGGGTTGGTACTAAAGGGGTCTGGGGGGGGGATTACTTAGGGTGGTACTTAGAAGGGTCTTGGGGGGGGTACTTAGGGGGGTACTTAGGGGGGGTACTTAGTGGGGTACATAGGGGGGTACTTAGGGGGGTCTTGGGGGGGTACATAGGGGGGTACTTAGGGGGTGTACTTAGGGGGGGTACTTAGGGGGGTCTTGTGGGGGTACTTAGGGGGATTTTGGGGGGGTAATTATGGGAGTACTTAGGGGCGTCTTGGGGAGGGGTACTTAGGGGGGTACTTATGGGGGTCTTGGGTGGGTACTTAGGGGGGTTTTGGGGGGGGGGGGGTACTTAGGGGGGTCTGGGTGGCGTACTTAGGGGGGTACTTAGGGGGGGTACTTAGGGGGGGTACTGGGGGGGGTACTTAGGGTGGTCTTCGGGGGATACTTAGTGGAGTACATAGGGGGGTCTTGGGGGGGGGGGGGTACTTAGGGGGGTACTTAGAGGGGTCTTGGCTTGGTGCTTACAGGGGTCTTGGCTGGGGGTGGTACTTAAGGGGGTACTTAGGGGGGTCTTGGGTTGGTACTTACAGGGGTCTGGGGGGGGGATTACTTAGGGTGGTACTTAGGGGGGTCTTGGGGGGGTACTTAGTGGGGTACTTAGGGGGGGTACTTAGGGGGGTACATAGGGGGGTACTTAGGGGGGTCTTGGGGGGGTACATAGGGGGGTACTTAGGGGGGGTACTTAGGGGGGTCTTGGGGGTGTACTTAGGGGGGTTTTAGGGGGTAATTAGGGGAGTACTTAGGGGCGTCTTGGGGGGGGGGGGGGGTACTTAGGGGGGTCTGGGTGGCGTACTTAAAGGGGTACTTAGGGGGGGTACTTAGGGGGGTACTTAGGGGGGTCTTCGGGGGGTACTTAGTGGAGTACATAGGGGGGTCTTGGGTGGTGTGGTACTTAGGGGGATCTTGGGGGGGTACTTAGGGGGGTACTTAGGGGGTACTTAGAGGGGTCTTGGGTTTGTACTTACAGGGGTCTTGGGGGGGGGGGGTACTTAGGGGGGTACTTAGGGGGGACTTGGCGGGGGTACTTAGGGGGGTCCTGGGGGGGTACTTAGGGGAGAACTTAGGTGGGTCTTGGGGGGGGCCTTGGGGGGTCGTGGGGGGGGACTTACGGGGTTCTTGGTGGGGGTACTTAGGGGGGTCTTGGGTGGGTACTTAGGGGAGTACTTATTGGGGTCTTGGGGGGGGGGGGTACTTAGGGGGGTACTTATGGGGGTCTTGGGGGGGTACTTAGGTTGGTACTAAAGGGGGGTACTTAAGGGGGTACTTAAGGGGGTGTTGGGGGCAGGGTACTTAGGGGGGTCTTGGGGGGGTACATAGGGAGGTAATTAGTGGGGTACTAAGGGGAGGTACTTAGGGGGGTCTTGGGCGGGTAATTAGGGGAGAACTTAGGTGGGTCTTGGGGGGGGGTACTTAGGGGGGTTTTGGGGGGGTAATTAGTGGAGTACTTAGGGGGGACTTGGGGGGGTACTTAGGGGAGTGCATAGGGGTGTCTTGGGGGGGGGGTGGGTACTTAGGTGGGTCTTGTGGGGTACTTAGGGGGGGTACTAAGGGGGGGTACTTAATGGGGTCTTGGGGGGGAACTTAGGGGGGTTTTGGGGGTTAATTAGAGGAGTACTTAGGGGGGTCTTGGGGGGGTACTTAGGGTGGTACTTAGGGGGGGTACTTAGGGGGGATCTTGGGGGGGGGTAGTTAGGGGGGTCTTGGGGGGGTGGGTACTTAGGGGGGTCTTGGGGGGGGGGGGTACTTAGGGGGTGTCTTGGGGGGGTACATAGGGGAGTACTTAGGGGGGTCTTGGGGGGAGTCTTGGGGGGGGACTTGAGGGGGGCACTTAGGGGGGTACTTTGGTGGGTACTTAGGGGGTTCTTGGGGGGGTTCTTAGGGGAGTACTTAGGGGGGTTTTGGGAGGGGGAGGTACTTAGGTGGGTCGTGGGGGGGTACTTAGGGGGGTACTAAGGGGTGGTAATTAGGGGGGTTTTGTTGGGTTACTTAGGGGAGTACATAGGGGTGGTCTTGGGGGGGGGTAGTTAGGGGGACTGGGGGGGGGTACTTAGGGGGGTCTTGGGGGGGGGTACTTAGGGGGGTACTTAGAGGGGTCTTGGCTTGGTACTTACAGGGGTCTTGGCTTGGTACTTACAGGGGTCTTGGGTGGGGGGGGGGTAATTAAGGGGGTACTTAGGGGGGTCTTGGGTTGGTACTTACAGGGGTCTGGGGGGGAGGATTACTTAGGGGGGTACTTAGGGGAGTACTTAAGGGGGTCTTGGGGGGGTACTTAGGGGGGTACTTAGGGGGGTGTTTGGGGGGGGGGGGTACTTAGGAGGGTCTTGGGGGGGGGGGGTACTTAGGGGGGGTACTTAGGGGGGTACTTAGGGGGGTCTTCGGGGGGTACTTAGTGGAGTACATAGGGGGGTCTTGGGGGGGGGGGGTACTTAGGTGGGTCTTGGGGGGGTCTTGGGGTGGTCTTGGGGGGGTCTTGGGGGGGTACTTAGGGGGTACTTAGGGGTGTCTTGGGGGGGACTAAGGGGGGGGGGTAATTAGGGGGGGTCTTAGGGGAGTTCTTAGGGGGTCTTGGGGGGGGGTAGTTAGGTGGGTCTTGGGGGGGGTACTTAGGGGGTGTCTTGGGGGGGTACTTAGGGGGGTCTTCGGGGGGTACTTAGTGGAGTACATAGGGGGGTCTTGGGGGGGGGGGGTACTTAGGTGGGTCTTGGGGGGGTCTTGGGGTGGTCTTGGGGGGCTCTTGGGGGGGTACTTAGGGGAGTACATAGGGGTGGTCTTGGGGGGGGGGGTGGTACTTAGGGGGGTCTTGGGGGGGGGGTACTTAGGGGGGTCTTGGGGGGGGGGGGTACTTAGGGGGGGTACTTAGGGGGGGTACTTAGGGGGGTACTTAGGGGGGTCTTCGGGGGGTACTTAGTGGAGTACATAGGGGGGTCTTGGGGGGGGGGGTACTTAGGTGGGTCTTGGGGGGGTCTTGGGGTGGTCTTGGGGGGGTCTTGGGGGGGTACTTAGGGGTTACTTACGGGTGTCTTGGGGGGGACTAAGGGGGGGGGGGTACTTAGGGGGGTGCTTAGGGGAGTTCTTAGGGGGGTCTTGGGGGGGGGGGGTAGTTAGGTGGGTCTTGGGGGGGTACTTAGGGGGTGTCTTGGGGGGGTACATAGGGGAGTACTTAGGGGGGTCTTGGGGGGAGTCTTGGGGGGGGACTTGAGGGGGGCACTTAGGGGGGTACTTTGGTGGGTACTTAGGGGGGACTTGGGGGGGTTCTTAGGGGAGTACTTAGGGGGGTTTTGGGAGGGGGAGGTACTTAGGTGGGTCTTGGGGGGGTACTTAGGGGGGTACTAAGGGGAGGTACTTAGGGGGGTTTGGGGGGTTTACTTAGGGGAGTACATAGGGGTGGTCTTGGGGGGGGGGGGGTAGTTAGGGGGACTGGGGGGGGTACTTAGGGGGGTGTTGGGGGGGTACTTAGGGGGGTACTTAGAGGGGTCTTGGCTTGGTACTTACAGGGGTCATGGGTGGGGGGGGGTAATTAAGGGGGTACTTAGGGGGGTCTTGGGTTGGTACTTACAGGGCCTGGGGGGGTGGGGATTACTTAGGGTGGTACTTAGGGGGGTCTTGGGGGGGTAATTAGGGGGGTACTTAGGGGGGGTACTTAGGGGGGTACTTAGGGGGGTCTTGTGGGGGTACTTAGGGGGGTCTTGGGGGGGTACTTAGGGGGGTCTTGGGGGGGTACTTAGGAGGGTACTTAGGGGGTACTTAGAGGGGTCTTGGGGGGGACTTGAGGGGGGTACTTAAGGGGGTACTTAGGGGGGTACTTAGGGGGGTACTTAGGGGGGTCTTTGGGGGGTACTTAGGGGGGTCTTTGGGGGGGGGGGTACTTAGGGGAGTCTTGGGGTGGTACTTAGGGGGGGTACTTAGGGGGGTACTTAAGGGGGTCTTGGGGGGGGGTACTTAGGGGGGTCTTGGGAGGGGGTACTTAGGGGGGATCTTGGGAGGGGGGGGGGTACTTAGGGGGTGTATTGGGGGGGTACATAGGGGAGTACTTAGAGGGGTTTTGGGAGGGGGAGGTGCTTAGGTGGGTCCTGGGGGGGTACTTAGGGGGGTACTAAGGGTAGGTACTTAGGGGGGTCTTGGGGGGGTACTTAGGGGAGTACATAGGGGGGTCTTGGGGGGGTGGGGTACTTAGGGGGGTCTGGGGGGGGGTACTTAGAGGGGTCTTGGCTTGGTACTTACAGGGGTCTTGGGTGGGGGGGATAATTAAGAGGTGTACTTAGGGGGGTCTTGGGTTGGTACTACAGGGGTCTGGGGGGGGGATTACTTAGGGTGGTACTTAGGGGGGTCTTGGGGGGGTACTTAGGGGGGTACTTAGGGGGGGTACTTAGTGGGGTACATAGGGGGGTTCTTAGGGGGGTCTTGGGGGGGTACATAGGGGGGTACTTAGGGGGTGTACTTAGGGGGGTACTTAGGGGGGTCTTGTGGGGGTACTTAGGGGGATTTTGGGGGGGTAATTATGGGAGTACTTAGGGGCGTCTTGGGGTGGGGTACTTAGGGGGGTACTTAGGGGGGTCTTGGGTGGGTACTTAGGGGGGTTTTGGGGGGGGGGGTACTTAGGGGGGTCTGGGTGGCGTCCTTAGGGGGGTACTTAGGGGGGGTACTTAGGGGGGGTACTGGGGGGGGTACTTAGGGTGGTCTTCGGGGGATACTTAGTGGAGTACATAGGGGGGTCTTGGGGGGGGGGGGTACTTAGGGGGGTACTTAGAGGGGTCTTGGCTTGGTGCTTACAGGGGTCTTGGTTGGGGGTGGTACTTAAGGGGGTACTTAGGGGGGTCTTGGGTTGGTACTTACAGGGGTCTGGGGGGGGGGGATTACTTAGGGTGGTACTTAGGGGGGTCTTGGGGGGGGTACTTAGGGGGGTACTTAGGGGGTACTTAGAGGGGTCTTGGGTTTGTACTTACAGGGGACTTGGGGTGGGGGTACTTAGGGGGGTACTTAGGGGGGACTTGGCGAGGTACTTAGGGGGGTCCTGGGGGGGTACTTAGGGGAGAACTTAGGTGGGTCTTGGGGGGTGCCTTGGGGGGGACTTGGGGGGGGACTTACGGGGTTCTTGGTGGGGGTACTTAGGGGGGTCTTGGGTGGGTACTTAGGGGAGTACTTATTGGGGTCTTGGGGGGGGGGGTACTTAGGGGGGTACTTATGGGGGTCTTGGGGGGGTACTTAGGTTGGTACTTAAGGGGGGTACTTAGGGGGGTACTTAAGGGTGTCTTGGGGGGAGGGTACTTAGGGGGGTCTTGGGGGGGTACATAGGGGGGTAATTAGGGGGGTACTAAGGGGAGGTACTTAGGGGGGTCTTGGGCGGGTAATTAGGGGAGAACTTAGGTGGGTCTTGGGGGGGGGGGTACTTAGGGGGGTTTTGGGGGGGTAATTAGGGGAGTACTTAGGGGCGTCTTGGGGGGGGGTACTTAGGGGGGTCTTGGGGGGGTACTTAGGAGGGTACTTAGGGGGTACTTAGAGGGGTCTTGGGGGGGACTTGAGGGGGGTACTTAAGGGGGTACTTAGGGGGGTACTTAGGTCGGTACTTATGTGGGGTACTTAGGGGGGTACTTAGGGGGGTCTTTGGGGGGTACTTAGGGGGGTCTTTGGGGGGGGGTACTTAGGGGAGTCTTGGGGTGGTACTTAGGGGGGGTACTTAAGGGGGTCTTGGGGGGGGGGTACTTAGGGGGGTCTTGGGAGGGGGTATTTAGGGGGGATCTTGGGAGGGGGGGGGTACTGAGGGGGTGTCTTGGGGGGGTACATAGGGGAGTACTTAGGGGGGTCTTGGGGGGAGTCTTGGGGGGGGGAATTGAGGGGGCACTTAGGGGAGTACTTTGGGGGGTACTTAGGGGGGTCTTGGTGGGGTTCTTAGGGGAGTACTTAGGGGGGTTTTGGGAGGGGGAGGTACTTAGGAGGGTCTTCGGGGGGTACTTTGGGGGGTACTAAGGGGTGGTACTTATGGTGGTCTTGGGGGGGTACATAGGGGGGGTACTTAGGGGGAGTACTTAGGGGGGTCTTGGGGGGGTACTTAGGGGGGTTTTGGGGGGGTAATTAGGGGGGTCTGGGGGGGGGTACTTAGGGGGGATCTTGGGGGGGTGGTAGTTAGGGGGGTCTTGGGGGGATACATAGGGGAGTACTTAGGGGGGTCTTGGGGGGAGACTTGGGGGGGGACTTGAGGGGGGCACTTAGGGGGGTACTTTGCGGGGTACTTAGGGGGGTCTTGGGGGGGTTCTTAGGGGAGTACATAGGGGGGTTTTGGGAGGGGGAGGTGCTTAGGTGGGTCCTGGGGGGGTACTTAGGGGGGTACTGAGGGTAGGTACTTAGGGGGGTCTTGGGGGGGTACTTAGGGGAGTACATAGGGGGGTCTTGGGGGGGTGGGGTACATAGGGGGGTCTGGGGGGGGGTACTTAGAGGGGTCTTGGCTTGGTACTTACAGGGGTCTTGGGTGGGGGGGATAATTAAGAGGTGTACTTAGGGGGGTCTTGGGTTGGTACTACAGGGGTCTGGGGGGGGGGATTACTTAGGGTGGTACTTAGAAGGGTCTTGGGGGGGTACTTAGGGGGGTACTTAGGGGGGGTACTTAGTGGGGTACATAGGGGGGTACTTAGGGGGGTCTTGGGGGGGTACATAGGGGGGTACTTAGGGGGTGTACTTAGGGGGGTACTTAGGGGGGTCTTGTGGGGGTACTTAGGGGGATTTTGGGGGGGTAATTATGGGAGTACTTAGGGGCGTCTTGGGGAGGGGTACTTAGGGGGGTACTTATGGGGGTCTTGGGTGGGTACTTAGGGGGGTTTTGGGGGGGGGGGGTACTTAGGGGGGTCTGGGTGGCGTACTTAGGGGGGTACTTAGGGGGGGTACTTAGGGGGGGTACTGGGGGGGGTACTTAGGGTGGTCTTCGGGGGATACTTAGTGGAGTACATAGGGGGGTCTTGGGGGGGGGGGGGGTACTTAGGGGGGTACTTAGAGGGGTCTTGGCTTGGTGCTTACAGGGGTCTTGGCTGGGGGTGGTACTTAAGGGGGTACTTAGGGGGGTCTTGGGTTGGTACTTACAGGGGTCTGGGGGGGGGATTACTTAGGGTGGTACTTAGGGGGGTCTTGGGGGGGGTACTTAGTGGGGTACTTAGGTGGGGTACTTAGGGGGGTACATAGGGGGGTACTTAGGGGGGTCTTGGGGGGGTACATAGGGGGGTACTTAGGGGGGGTACTTAGGGGGGTCTTGGGGGTGTACTTAGGGGGGTTTTAGGGGGTAATTAGGGGAGTACTTAGGGGCGTCTTGGGGGGGGGGGGTACTTAGGGGGGTCTGGGTGGCGTACTTAAAGGGGTACTTAGGGGGGGTACTTAGGGGGGTACTTAGGGGGGTCTTCGGGGGGTACTTAGTGGAGTACATAGGGGGGTCTTGGGTGGTGTGGTACTTAGGGGGATCTTGGGGGGGTACTTAGGGGGGTACTTAGGGGGTACTTAGAGGGGTCTTGGGTGTGTACTTACAGGGGTCTTGGGGGGGGGGTACTTAGGGGGGTACTTAGGGGGGACTTGGCGGGGGTACTTAGGGGGGTCCTGGGGGGGTACTTAGGGGAGAACTTAGGTGGGTCTTGGGGGGGGCCTTGGGGGGTCGTGGGGGGGGACTTACGGGGTTCTTGGTGGGGGTACTTAGGGGGGTCTTGGGTGGGTACTTAGGGGAGTACTTATTGGGGTCTTGGGGGGGGGGGGGGTACTTAGGGGGGTACTTATGGGGGTCTTGGGGGGGTACTTAGGTTGGTACTAAAGGGGGGTACTTAAGGGGGTACTTAAGGGGGTCTTGGGGGCAGGGTACTTAGGGGGGTCTTGGGGGGGTACATAGGGAGGTAATTAGTGGGGTACTAAGGGGAGGTACTTAGGGGGGTCTTGGGCGGGTAATTAGGGGAGAACTTAGGTGGGTCTTGGGGGGGGGTACTTAGGGGGGTTTTGGGGGGGTAATTAGTGGAGTACTTAGGGGGGTCTTGGGGGGGTACTTAGGGGAGTGCATAGGGGTGTCTTGGGGGGGGGTGGGTACTTAGGTGGGGCTTGTGGGGTACTTAGGGGGGTACTAAGGGGGGGTACTTAATGGGGTCTTGGGGGGGAACTTAGGGGGGTTTTGGGGGTTAATTAGAGGAGTACTTAGGGGGGTCTTGGGGGGGTACTTAGGGTGGTACTTAGGGGGGGTACTTAGGGGGGATCTTGGGGGGGGGTAGTTAGAGGGGTCTTGGGGGGGTGGGTACTTAGGGTGGTCTTGGGGGGGGGGGGTACTTAGGGGGTGTCTTGGGGGGGTACATAGGGGAGTACTTAGGGGGGTCTTGGGGGGAGTCTTGGGGGGGGACTTGAGGGGGGCACTTAGGGGGGTACTTTGGTGGGTACTTAGGGGGTTCTTGGGGGGGTTCTTAGGGGAGTACTTAGGGGGGTTTTGGGAGGGGGAGGTACTTAGGTGGGTCGTGGGGGGGGTACTTAGGGGGGTACTAAGGGGTGGTAATTAGGGGGGTTTTGTTGGGTTACTTAGGGGAGTACATAGGGGTGGTCTTGGGGGGGGGTAGTTAGGGGGACTGGGGGGGGGGTACTTAGGGGGGTCTTGGGGGGGGTACTTAGGGGGGTACTTAGAGGGGTCTTGGCTTGGTACTTACAGGGGTCTTGGCTTGGTACTTACAGGGGTCTTGGGTGGGGGGGGGGGTAATTAAGGGGGTACTTAGGGGGGTCTTGGGTTGGTACTTACAGGGGTCTGGGGGGGAGGATTACTTAGGGGGGTACTTAGGGGAGTACTTAAGGGGGTCTTGGGGGGGGTACTTAGGGGGGTACTTAGGGGGGTGTTTGGGGGGGGGGTACTTAGGAGGGTCTTGGGGGGGGGGGGGGTACTTAGGGGGGGTACTTAGGGGGGTACTTAGGGGGGTCTTCGGGGGGTACTTAGTGGAGTACATAGGGGGGTCTTGGGGGGGGGGGGGGTACTTAGGTGGGTCTTGGGGGGGTCTTGGGGGGGTACTTAGGGGGTACTTAGGGGTGTCTTGGGGGGGACTAAGGGGGGGGGGGGTAATTAGGGGGGGTCTTAGGGGAGTTCTTAGGGGGGTCTTGGGGGGGGGTAGTTAGGTGGGTCTTGGGGGGGTACTTAGGGGGTGTCTTGGGGGGGTACTTAGGGGGGTCTTCGGGGGGTACTTAGTGGAGTACATAGGGGGGTCTTGGGGGGGGGGGGGGGTACTTAGGTGGGTCTTGGGGGGGTCTTGGGGTGGTCTTGGGGGGCTCTTGGGGGGGTACTTAGGGGAGTACATAGGGGTGGTCTTGGGGGGGGGGTGGTACTTAGGGGGGTCTTGGGGGGGGGGGTACTTAGGGGGGTCTTGGGGGGGGGGGGGGGGGTACTTAGGGGGGGTACTTAGGGGGGGTACTTAGGGGGGTACTTAGGGGGGTCTTCGGGGGGTACTTAGTGGAGTACATAGGGGGGTCTTGGGGGGGGGGGGTACTTAGGTGGGTCTTGGGGGGGTCTTGGGGTGGTCTTGGGGGGGTCTTGGGGGGGGTACTTAGGGGTTACTTACGGGTGTCTTGGGGGGGACTAAGGGGGGGGGGTACTTAGGGGGGTGCTTAGGGGAGTTCTTAGGGGGGTCTTGGGGGGGGGGGGGTAGTTAGGTGGGTCTTGGGGGGGTACTTAGGGGGTGTCTTGGGGGGGTACATAGGGGAGTACTTAGGGGGGTCTTGGGGGGAGTCTTGGGGGGGGACTTGAGGGGGGCACTTAGGGGGGTACTTTGGTGGGTACTTAGGGGGGACTTGGGGGGGTTCTTAGGGGAGTACTTAGGGGGGTTTTGGGAGGGGGAGGTACTTAGGTGGGTCTTGGGGGGGTACTTAGGGGGGTACTAAGGGGAGGTACTTAGGGGGGTTTGGGGGGTTTACTTAGGGGAGTACATAGGGGTGGTCTTGGGGGGGGGGTAGTTAGGGGGACTGGGGGGGGGTACTTAGGGGGGTGTTGGGGGGGTACTTAGGGGGGTACTTAGAGGGGTCTTGGCTTGGTACTTACAGGGGTCATGGGTGGGGGGGGTAATTAAGGGGGTACTTAGGGGGGTCTTGGGTTGGTACTTACAGGGCCTGGGGGGGGTGGGGATTACTTAGGGTGGTACTTAGGGGGGTCTTGGGGGGGTAATTAGGGGGGTACTTAGGGGGGGGTACTTAGGGGGGTACTTAGGGGGGTCTTGTGGGGGTACTTAGGGGGGTCTTGGGGGGGTACTTAGGGGGGTCTTGGGGGGGTACTTAGGAGGGTACTTAGGGGGTACTTAGAGGGGTCTTGGGGGGGACTTGAGGGGGTACTTAAGGGGGTACTTAGGGGGGTACTTAGGGGGGTACTTAGGGGGGTCTTTGGGGGGTACTTAGGGGGGTCTTTGGGGGGGGGGTACTTAGGGGAGTCTTGGGGTGGTACTTAGGGGGGGTACTTAGGGGGGTACTTAAGGGGGTCTTGGGGGGGGGTACTTAGGGGGGTCTTGGGAGGGGGTACTTAGGGGGGATCTTGGGAGGGGGGGGGTACTTAGGGGGTGTATTGGGGGGGTACATAGGGGAGTACTTAGAGGGGTTTTGGGAGGGGGAGGTGCTTAGGTGGGTCCTGGGGGGGTACTTAGGGGGGTACTAAGGGTAGGTACTTAGGGGGGTCTTGGGGGGTACTTAGGGGAGTACATAGGGGGGTCTTGGGGGGGTGGGGTACTTAGGGGGGTCTGGGGGGGGGGTACTTAGAGGGGTCTTGGCTTGGTACTTACAGGGGTCTTGGGTGGGGGGGATAATTAAGAGGTGTACTTAGGGGGGTCTTGGGTTGGTACTACAGGGGTCTGGGGGGGGGATTACTTAGGGTGGTACTTAGGGGGGTCTTGGGGGGGTACTTAGGGGGGTACTTAGGGGGGGTACTTAGTGGGGTACATAGGGGGGTTCTTAGGGGGGTCTTGGGGGGGGTACATAGGGGGGTACTTAGGGGGTGTACTTAGGGGGGTACTTAGGGGGGTCTTGTGGGGGTACTTAGGGGGATTTTTGGGGGGGTAATTATGGGAGTACTTAGGGGCGTCTTGGGGTGGGGTACTTAGGGGGGTACTTAGGGGGGTCTTGGGTGGGTACTTAGGGGGGTTTTGGGGGGGGGGTACTTAGGGGGGTCTGGGTGGCGTCCTTAGGGGGGTACTTAGGGGGGGGTACTTAGGGGGGGTACTGGGGGGGGTACTTAGGGTGGTCTTCGGGGGATACTTAGTGGAGTACATAGGGGGGTCTTGGGGGGGGGGGGGTACTTAGGGGGGTACTTAGAGGGGTCTTGGCTTGGTGCTTACAGGGGTCTTGGTTGGGGGTGGTACTTAAGGGGGTACTTAGGGGGGTCTTGGGTTGGTACTTACAGGGGTCTGGGGGGGGGGGATTACTTAGGGTGGTACTTAGGGGGGTCTTGGGGGGGTACTTAGTGGGGTACTTAGGGGGGGTACTTAGGGGGGTACATAGGGGGGTACTTAGGGGGGTCTTGGGGGGGTACATAGGGGGGTACTTAGGGGGGGTACTTAGGGGGGTCTTGGGGGTGTACTTAGGGGGGTTTTAGGGGGTAATTAGGGGAGTACTTAGGGGCGTCTTGGGGGGGGGGTACTTAGGGGGGTCTGGGGTGGCGTACTTAAAGGGGTACTTAGGGGGGGGTACTTAGGGGGGTACTTAGGGGGGTCTTCGGGGGGTACTTAGTGGAGTACATAGGGGGGTCTTGGGTGGTGTGGTACTTAGGGGGGTCTTGGGGTGTACTTAGGGGGGTACTTAGGGGGTACTTAGAGGGGTCTTGGGTTTGTACTTATAGGGGACTTGGGGGGGGGTACTTAGGGGGGTACTTAGGGGGGACTTGGCGGGGTACTTAGGGGAGTCCTGGGGGGGTACTTAGGGGAGAACTTAGGTGGGTCTTGGGGGGGGCCTTGGGGTGGACTTGGGGGGGGGACTTACGGGGTTTCTTGGTGGGGGTACTTAGGGGGGTCTTGGGTGGGTACTTAGGGGAGTACTTATTGGGGTCTTGGGGGGGGGGGTACTTAGGGGGGTACTTATGGGGGTCTTGGGGGGGTACTTAGGTTGGTACTTAAGGGGGGTACTTAGGGGGGTACTTAAGAGGGTCTTGGGGGGAGGGTACTTAGGGGGGTCTTGGGGGGGTACATAGGGGGGTAATTAGGGGGGTACTAAAGGGAGGTACTTAGGGGGGTCTTGGACGGGTAATTAGGGGAGAACTTTGGTGGGTCTTGGGGGGGGGGGTACTTTAGGGGGGTTTTGGGGGGGTAATTAGTGGAGTACTTAGGGGGGTCTTGGGGGGGTACTTAGGGGGGTCTTGGGTTGGGACTTACAGGGGCCTGGGAGGGGGGATTACTTAGGGTGGTACTTAGGGGGGTCTTGGGGGGGTACTTAGGGGGGGTACTTAGGGGGGGTACTTAGGTGGGTACATAGGGGGGTACTTAGGGGGGCCTTGGGGGGGTATATAGAGGGGTACTTAGGGGGGGTATTTAGGGGGGGTCTTGGGGGGGTTCTTAGGGGGTAATTAAGGGGAGTACTTAGGGTGCGTCTTGGGGGGGGGTACTTAGGGGGGTACTTATGTGGGGTACTTTAGGGGGGTACTTAGGGGGGACTTTGGGGGGGTACTTAGGGGGGTATTTGGGGGGGTGGGGTACTTAAGGGGGTCTAGGGGAGTTACTTAGGGGGGTCTAGGGGAGGTACTTAGGGGGGTACTTAGGGGAGTACTTAAGGGGGTCTTGGGGGGGTACTTAGGGGGGGTACTTAGGGGGGTCTTTGGGGGGGGGGTACTTAGGAGGGTCTTGGGGGGGGGTACTTAGGGGGGGTACTTAGGGGTGGTACTTAGGGGGGTACTTAGGGGGGTTTTCGGGGGGTACTTAGTGGAGTACATAGGGGGGTCTTGGGGGGGGGGGGGGGGGGGTACTTAGGTGGGTCTTGGGGGGGTCTTGGGGTGGTCTTGGGGGGGTCTTGGGGGGGTACTTAGGGGAGTACATAGGGGTGGTCTTGGGGGGGGGGTGGTACTTAGGGGGGTCTTGGGGGGGGGTACTTAGGGGGGTCTTGGGGGGGGGGGTACTTAGGGGGGGTACTTAGGGGGGGTACTTAGGGGGGTACTTAGGGGGGTCTTCGGGGGGGTACTTAGTGGAGTACATAGGGGGGTCTTGGGGGGGGGGGTTACTTAGGGGGGTCTTGGGGGGGTCTTGGGGGGGTACTTAGGGGGTACTTAGGGGTGTCTTGGGGGGGACTAAGGGGGGGGGGGTACTTAGGGGGGTGCTTAGGGGATTTCTTAGGGGGGTCTTGGGGGGGGGGTAGTTAGGTGGGTCTTGGGGGGGTACTTAGGGGGTGTCTTGGGGGGGGTACATAGGGGGAGTACTTAGGGGGGTATTGGGGGGAGTCTTGGGGGGGGACTTGAGGGGGGCACTTAGGGGGGTCTTGGGGGGGTTCTTAGGGGAGTACTTAGGGGGGTTTTTTGGAGGGGGAGGTACTTAGGTGGGTCTTTTTGGGGGGTACTTAGGGGGGTTACTAAGGGGAGGTACTTAGGGGGGTTTTGGGGGGTTACTTAGGGGAGTACATAGGGGTGGTCTTGGGGGGGGGGGTAGTTAGGGGGACTGGGGGGGGGTACTTAGGGGGGGTGTTGGGGGGGGGTACTTAGGGGGGTACTTAGAGGGGTCTTGCTTGGTACTTACAGGGGTCATGGGTGGGGGGGGTAATTAAGGGGGTACTTAGGGGGGTCTTGGGTTGGTACTTACAGGGCCTGGGGGGGTGGGGATTACAGGGGATGGTACTTAGGGGGGTCTTGGGGGGGGTAATTAGGGGGGTACTTAGGGGGGGTACTTAGGGGGGTACTTAGGGGGGTCCTTGTGGGGGTACTTAGGGGATTTTGGGGGGGTAATTAGGGTAGTACTTAGGGGCGTCTTGGGGGGGGGGTACTTAGGGGGGTCTTGGGGGGGTACTTAGGAGGGTACTTAGGGGGTACTTAGAGGGGTCTTGGGGGGGACCTTGAGGGGGTACTTAAGGGGGGGTACTTAGGGGGGTACTTAGGTCGGTACTTATGTGGGGTACTTAGGGGGGTACTTAGGGGGGTCTTTAGGGTTACTTAGGGGGGTCTTTGGGGGGGGGGGGGTACTTAGGGGAGTCATGGGGTGGTACTTAGGGGGGGGTACTTAGGGGGGTACTTAAGGGGGTCTTGAGGGGGGGTTCTTAGGGGGGTCTTGGGAGGGGGGTACTTAGGGGGGATCTTGGGAGGGGGGGGGGTACTTAGGGGGTGTCTTGGGGGGGTACATAGGGGAGTACTTAGGGGGGTCTTGGGGGGAGTCTTGGGGGGGGGAATTGAGGGGGCACTTAGGGGAGTACTTTGGGGGGTACTTAGGGGGGTCTTGGTGGGGTTCTTAGGGGAGTACTTAGGGGGGTTTTGGGAGGGGGAGGTACTTAGGAGGGTCTTGGGGGGGTACTTTGGGGGGTACTAAGGGGTGGTACTTAGGGGGGTCTTGGGGGGGTACATAGGGGGGTACTTAGGGGGAGTACTTAGGGGGGTCTTGGGGGGGTACTTAGGGGGGTTTTGGGGGGGTAATTAGGGGGGTCTGGGGGGGGGGGTACTTAGGGGGGATCTTGGGGGGGTGGTAGTTAGGGGGGTCTTGGGGGGGTACATAGGGGAGTACTTAGGGGGGTCTTGGGGGGAGACTTGGGGGGGGACTTGAGGGGGGCACTTAGGGGGGTACTTTGCGGGGTACTTAGGGGGGTCTTGGGGGGGTTCTTAGGGGAGTACATAGGGGGGTTTTGGGAGGGGGAGGTGCTTAGGTGGGTCCTGGGGGGGGGTACTTAGGGGGGTACTAAGGGTAGGTACTTAGGGGGGTCTTGGGGGGGTACTTAGGGGAGTACATAGGGGGGTCTTGGGGGGGTGGGGTACATAGGGGGGTCTGGGGGGGGGTACTTAGAGGGGTCTTGGCTTGGTACTTACAGGGGTCTTGGGGTGGGGGGGAATAATTAAGAGGTGTACTTAGGGGGTCCTTGGGTTGGTACCACAGGGGTCTGGGCGGGGGATTACTTAGGGTGGTACTTAGGGGGGGTCTTGGGGGGGTACTTAGGGGGGGTACTTAGGGGGGGTACTTAGTGGGGTACATAGGGGGGTACTTAGGGGGGGTCTTGGGGGGGTACATAGGGGGGTACTTAGGGGGTGTACTTAGGGGGGTGCTTAGGGGGGTCCTTGTGGGGGTACTTAGGGGGATTTTGGGGGGGTAATTATGGGAGTACTTAGGGGCGTCTTGGGGTGTGGTACTTAGGGGGGTACTTAGGGGGGTCTTGGGTGGGTACTTAGGGGGGTTTTGGGGGGGGGGGTACTTAGGGGGGTCTGGGTGGCGTACTTAGGGGGGTACTTAGGGGGGGTACTTAGGGGGTTACTGGGGGGGGGGTACTTAGGGTGGTCTTCGGGGGATACTTAGTGGAGTACATAGGGGGGTCTTGGGGGGGGGGGTACTTAGGGGGGGTACTTAGAGGGGTCTTGGCTTGGTGCTTACAGGGGTCTTGGCTGGGGGTGGTACTTAAGGGGGTACTTAGGGGGGTCTTGGGTTGGTACTTACAGGGGTCTGGGGGGGGGATTACTTAGGGTGGTACTTAGGGGGGTCTTGGGGGGGTACTTAGTGGGGTACTTAGGGGGGGTACTTAAGGGGGGTACATAGGGGGGTACGTAGGGGGGTCTTGGGGGGGTAACATAGGGGGGTACTTAGGGGGGGTACTTAGGGGGGTCTTGGGGGGTGTACTTAGGGGGGTTTTTAGGGGGTAATTAGGGGAGTACTTAGGGGGGTCTTGGGGGGGGGGGTACTTAGGGGGGTCTGGGTGGCGTACTTAAAGGGTACTTAGGGGGGGTACTTAGGGGGGTACTTAGGGGGGTCTTCGGGGGGTACTTAGTGGGTACATAGGGGGGTCTTGGGTGGTGTGGTACTTAGGGGGGTCTTGGGGGGGTACTTAGGGGGGTACTTAGGGGGTACTTAGAGGGGTCTTGGGTTTGTACTTACAGGGGTCTTGGGGGGGGGTACTTAGGGGGGGACTTAGGGGGGACTTGGCGGGTACTTAGGGGGGTCCTGGGGGGGTACTTAGGGGAGAACTTAGGTGGGGTCTTGGGGGGGGCCTTGGGGGGGACTTGGGGGGGGACTTACGGGGTTCTTGGTGGGGGGTACTTAGAGGGGTACTTATGGGGGTCTTGGGGGGGTACTTAGGTTGGTACTTAAGGGGGGTACTTAGGGGGGTACTTAAGGGGGTCTTGGGGGGAGGGTACTTAGGGGGGTCTTGGGCGGGTAATTAGGGGAGAACTTAGGTGGGTCTTGGGGGGGGGTACTTAGGGGGGTTTTGGGGGGGTAATTAGTGGAGTACTTAGGGGGGTCTTGGGGGGGGTACATAGGGGGGTCTTGGGGGGGTACTTAGGGGAGTGCATAGGGGTGTCTTGGGGGGGGGTGGGTACTTAGGTGGGTCTTGTGGGGTACTTAGGGGGGGAACTAAGGGTAGGTACTTAGGGGGGTCTTGGGGGGGTTTAATTAGGGGAGTACTTAGGGGCGTCTTGGGAGGGGGGGACTTAGGGGCGTACTTAGGGGGGTCTTGGGGAGGTATTTAGGGGGGTTTTGGAAGGGGTACTTAGGGGGGTACTTAGAGGGGTCTTGGCTTGGTACTTACAGGGGTCTTGGGTGGGGGGTGGTACTTAAGGGGGTACTTAGGGGGGTCCTTGGGTTGGTACTTACAGGGTCTGGGGGGAGGGGATTACTTAGGGTGGTACTTAGGGGGGTAATTTGGGTGGGTACTTAAGGGGGTCTTGGGGGGGGGGGTACATAGGGGGGTACTTAGGGGGGTCTTGGGGGGGTACTTAGGGGGGTTTTTGGGGGGGTAATTAGGGGAGTACTTAGGGGCGTCTTAGGGGGGGGGGGGTACTTAGGGGGGTACTTAGGGGGGTCTGGGTGGGCGTACTTAGGGGGGTACTTAGGGTGGTCTTCGGGGGGTACTTAGTGGAGTACATAGGGGGGTCTTGGGGGGGTGGTACTTAGGGGGGTACTTAGAGGGGTCTTGGCTTGGTACTTACAGGGGTCTTGGGTGGGGGTGGTACATAAGGGGGTACTTAGGGGGGTCTTGGGTTGGTACTTACAGGGGGCCTGGGAGGGGGGATTACTTAGGGTGGTACTTAGGGGGGTCTTGGGGGGGTACTTAGGGGGGTACTTAGGGGGGGTACTTAGGGGGGTACATAGGGGGGTACTTAGGGGGGCCTTGGGGGGGTATATAGAGGGGTACTTAGGGGGAGTATTTAGGGGGGTCTTGGGGGGGTTCTTAGGGGGGGTTTTAGGGGGGTAATTAGGGGAGTACTTAGGTGCGTCTTGGGGGGGGTACTTAGGGGGGTACTTATGTGGGGTACTTAGGGGGGTACTAAGGGGGGACTTTGGGGGGTACTTAGGGGGGTCTTTGGGGGGGGGTCTTGGGTGGGTACTTAGGGGAGTACTTATTGGGGTCTTGGGAGGGGGGTACTTAGGGGGGTACTTATGGGGGTCTTGCGGGGGTACTTAGGTTGGTACTTAAGGGGGGTACTTAAGGGGGTCTTGGGGGGAGGGTACTTAGGGGGATCTTGGGGGGTAC